>NC_022020.1:13916616-13921030 GCF_000317375.1 Microtus ochrogaster | reverse complement strand
CAGTGTACCTTCATGATATAAATCCTGTGATTATTAGAGATACAAGGGACATAATTCAGTATAATAAAGGCAGGATATAGGAAGCCCATAGTCACACCAACTTTAGTGGAGAGAAACTCAAAGTAATTCCACTAAAATCAGGAACAAAAGAAGGTTAGCCATTCTCTCCATACTTGAAGTTTTATACAGAGCAATAAGACAGCTGAAGGGGAGCAAGAGTATACGAATTGGAAAGGTAAAAGTCAAAGTATTTTTATTTGGAGATGATTTGCTTATATACATAAGAGACTCTAAAAATTCTACTAGGTAACTCCTACAGCTGATAAACACTTTCAGTAATATAGCTGGATTAAAAAACTATCCAAAATTAGTAGCTCTCCTATATACAAATAACATGCAGATTGATAATAAAATTAGGAAAAAAACACTTTTCATGATAGCCTCAAATAGTCTTAAATATCTTGAGGTAACTGTAACCAAATGAATGAATGATTTGGATGATAAAACTTAAAGATTTTGAAGAAGATAGAAAGATTTCCCATGCTCATGAATCAGTAAAATTAATATTATAAAAATGCTTATCCTACCAAAATCAATCTACAGATTTCAATGCAATCTCCATCAAAACTCCAATTTACTTCTTCATGGATCTTGAAAGAAAAATTTTCAGCTTTATATGGGAATAAGAAAATGCATAGAATTCTAAAACAATTCTAAATAACAAAATTGCTGCTGGATGTTTTTCTATCTCAGATACCAAGTTATACTGGAATGCTGTAGTAATAAAAAAGAGCATGATATTGGTACAAAAATTGAAATATTGATCAATGAAATTGAAGTCACAGGCATAAATATATACATTTTATGACCACTTGTTTTTTTTAAAATAAATAATCCAGAAATACATATTGGAAATAAGACAATATATTCAACACATGGTGCTGGTCAAACTGAATGTCTGCATGTGGAAGAATGCAAATATATTCATACCTATCATCCTACACAAAAAAATCAACTCTAAATGGGTCAAAGACATCAACAATAAACCAAATACCCTGAACATGATGGAAGATAAGTGGGAAATAGCCTTTCACTCATTGCTACAGGAAAAGACTTTCTGAACAGAATACCATAAACACAGGCATTAAGATCAACAATTAATAAATGGGAGACCACATGAAACAGAAAAGCTTCTTCATAATAAATGACACCATATGATGTCAAATTAGGAAAATATTTTTACCAGCTACAAATCCAATAGTGGGATAATATTCAAGGTATATAAAGTATTCAAAGACCTAGGTATCAAGAAAACAAATAATCCAAGATAAAAAATGTGATACAAATTTAAACAGGAAATTCTCAAGAGGAAACTCGAAACTGAGAAACACTTAGAAACGTTTAACATCCTTAGTCAACAGGGAAATACAAATTAAAACTACTTTGAGATTTCTCCTTACATCATTCAGAATGGCCAAGATCAGTAAAACAAACAAATGACAGCTTTTGCTGGCAAGGATGTGCAGTAACGGAAACACTCATCTATTGCAGGTGGGAGTGAAACCTTTACAGTCACTATGGAAATCCATATGGTGGTTCCTCAGGAAGATGGGAATTGATCTACTTCAAGATCTCACGATACCACTACTCTTGGTCATATATCCCAAGGAGGCTCCATTGTACTACAGAGACACTTGCTGAGCCATGCTCATTGCTGCTCTGTTCAAAGCACTCTTGAATTGGAAACAACCTAGACACCCCTCAACAGAAAAATCAGTAAAGAAAGGATGGTACATTTGTACAATAGGACATTACCCAGCCATTTAAAAAAATAAAATCAAGAAATTTGCAAACAAATGGTGGATCTAGAAAAAAATAATCCTGAGTAAGGTAACACAGACCCCAAAAAACAAATATGGTATATATTTGCTTGTATGTGGATATTAGCTGTTAAGTCAATGATAACCATGCTACAATATGTAGAACCTTATAGGTTAGTTATAGAGCAGGGGACTGGGGGGGGCAGGTAGATCTTCCTAAGAAAGGGAAATAGATGGGATATCTATGGATGGATTAGGGGTACTGGAATAAGAGGGTCATGAGGGAAGAGGAGGGAAGAGGAAGACAGGGGAGAGATTATTGGAGAGACAGCTAAAATGAAGGGCCATTTAGGGGCAAGTTTGGAAATCTAATATGCTAGAAGCTTCCTAAAACATATACATATATTAAGGCAATTTAAATGAAATTGCCAAATAATTGGAGACAAAGAGTCCCAACAGAACATCTTGTGTCACTAAATGAAGCTTCCAGTACTAGGAATTGTTTGCATGTAACTGAGTTGTTGGCGACAGGGTTCCATGGGATCCCTTAAACACCTCAGATTATCGCCAAGACTATAGGTTGCCCTCCATAAACTGATGGTATGGCCCTAATGTTGAAGATAACACCTACATAACTCCTCAAAAGTGGAGAAGTCAAGGTGGTGCAGAAATAGAGCCCTCACCCTTATATGTTAGTATGTTTTATACAAGAAGGAATTCTGCTAGCTAAGAAAGGAGAAATGTAAATGCCAGCCCAGCCACAAACCTTTGATCTACAATGGTGTCCTGCCTGTAATATATCCTATGCAATAGCAGTACAAAGCTTATGGGAGTAGCCAACAGATATCTTATTTGATTTAAGACTCACTCCATGAGATGAAACCCATACTGGACACTGCATAAGTGACTAAGAACCTAAGACTAGATAGTCCAGGGATCTAGGGGAAAACCAAATAGTATTGTTCTACTAAAATTCTAATGAGAGACAGGAAGGGGGTGAATCCGGATGGGAGGGGAAGTGGGGAGGATCTGAGAGGAGTAAATGGAGGAGAAACCAATACAAGAAAAGGAAAAGTGAAGCAGCAGCGACAGAAAGAGACAGGGTACCACTTGGAAAGGTTGCAGTAAAGATAATGTGAGAGCCGAGTTCTGTGTGAGGTGAAACTATGAGCCATGGAAAAGTTCTGAGGGAAGAATGATCCTTTGTGGAGAAGTACAAAAATGTCAAGGTCCTGGGGTAAGCAAATTCTCAGTTTATTAAACAGCAGAAATGAATTTGAAGACAGACAGGAAGCAAACAAAGGGATATGGTGTGGAAATGGAGACAAAGAGAGGGCTAAGAAAGGCTGTCCAGGACTCATCAGCCCAGCTTGTAAAGGCTTAGATTTGTAGCACAGGGTGAGAGCAGGTGGCAGAAGGGTAGTATCATTTCTGATTGCCATTTTTCATGTGCTTATTCTTGATAATCACGGGAAGTGATAGGAAAACCGAAAGAAGATAATTGACAATAGTGACTCACGCTCAATGGGTCTTAGAGTTTGAGAGAAGTGATTTTATTGAGGGCACATTGACAGAGCCTACTGCTGCAGTATGGAGTGTTGGGAGAAATAGAAAGGAAGGCTAAGACAACACTGGACAGCAGCAATTGATTGGCTTGTGAGATGTAGAAAGATGAGAAGAAAGAATGCATACAAGAGAAGAGAGTCATCAAAATTCACACTTAAAATACTGATTAGGTACCTGAAAATAAAAATCTACAGCTCAGACATCAATCAACCAAAAAATGCAGTCAAAACACCAAGAGCACATCTGTCTCATAGTAAATGACCAGTAAGTGACCACTCTTCTATAACACACACACACATGCATACATACCACACACACACACACACACACACACACACACACACACACACACACCACTCACTCACCAGTTTTGGCTTCTGAAATATTTCTCAGGTAAAGGTTGATAAAAAGAATGGGACAACACAGAACAGGACATCTACCAAAATATGTTCCCCTCCGAAAAAAGAACCAAATGCAAAATGTGTGGTCCAATGTTAAGTTACTCCCATGGGCTAGCCTCAGCTAAGTATCTGTAAGAACCACAATGGAAAAGATCAGCTTTGTTTTGACATGTAGGATCTTTTAGAGTAAGTTCCAGAATAGACAATTTTAATGTATTTCCTGGGTAACTGTGCTTGGGACCACTATCCAAGGACACAGCTTTCTAAGCCAAGACATGCAATGCTTGCCAACACTGTCTGTCAAAGGAAGATATAAAGAACATTGTGCCTGTCTTCTATATCATGCAAACATACAAAGCTTAAGTCTTAGGTAGAACACAACAGTCCCATCAAAAAGCGAGTTGTTTTTTCATATTGCGCTTTGGAAGCCATGAGAGATAGAAATGCTGTTATGTCTCAAAGAACACCAGGGCCACCAGTTTCTTCAGAAGTTATGGCCACAGTCACCCGTAATCATGTATATTATCTAGTTTTAGGCACTATGGCAATTCACACAGCATAAGGCACGGAGCATGTGAACTGTGGCTCAGATCATTAGATCAGGGTCTGCCTCCAACAGATCATGAG
>NC_022020.1:13896699-13916466 GCF_000317375.1 Microtus ochrogaster | reverse complement strand
ACAAGGGACAGCCTGCAAATGTGTCTCTCCTCCGACAATATGGATCCTGGGGACTGAACTCAAGTCATCAGGATTGGCAGCAAGTATATTAACCTGTTCGGCTATCTTGCTGATCTTTACTTCTTTTGAATGTAACTTTTTCATTCATAAATACAAAGTTCTACTGCATTGTTGATGGCCAAAAGTCCCAATTTTCCATACTATTGCTTCAATAATAATGTTGATCAATGAGGAGACAGATTCAATAATAATGTTGATAAATGAGGAAACAGATAAGGTGTGTTACTTTTGCTTATTCTCTAGAACATTTGTTTAATGATGCAAAGATGTGTTTGATTAAATAAAATTCACCTGCAGTCAGAAGGTCGGGTCAGCAACTAGCTGACCGGAAGTTGTAGGGAGGAGCAAGGGGGAAGAAAGGTTTTTAAGGAGAGGCAAGGAGAAGCATGAAAACTTCTTGGGAAACGCAAAAAGGTGAGCTAGGTGAGCTGCTTGCTATTTAGCTCTCTAGGGAGCAGAATTCTGCTTCAACCTTTGAATCTTGAGTACTTTAGAGGGACAGAGATTTAGGTAAGTTCCTGTTGTGGCTTTGAAAGAGTTGATGCCTGAGAGAACAGAATTTCCTCAGGTTGCAACTCTTGTGGCCCAATGGCAGTTGGTAGCAACAGAGTTGTGGTTACTGACTAGGATAGATATAGCTTAAAATGCAGCAACAATTAAAAAAAAACAAGCTTTGCATTTAATTTCCACCTGGCTTGAGATTTCACTGTTGTCTGGATAAATGTCTTTGAAAAGTCCACACATTTAACGCTTGGTGTGCAGGTGGTATGACTGAGGGGGACTGGAGACTTTAGGAGATGTCTTTTTGCCATGGGTGACACATCCTAGATGTAGACTGTAGAATCCTAGTCCCCCTTTCTCTTTGTATGCTTACTGTTCAATCAGTTAGTATTTCCTTTCATGAGCTTCTGTGACGATGTGCCACCTGTCCATGGCCCCAAAGTAATGGTACCGCTCTGGGGCCTCAAAACTGTGAGCCAAAACAAGCCCTTCCTCACCATAGTCACCTTCTTACATATCTCATCATAAAGATGAAATGATGACATATATGTAATGAAGGAAACATGTCTCTCCAGTACAAAGATGCAGAAATCATCACCATCCTCTCAAAAGTGTCTTGTGGGAAAGGGGCTACCTTGAGCTGTGATGTCAAACAGCAGAGCCTCCCAGCTTTGTCATCTCCAGTGTTCATCGGGATCTCACCTGAACTTTGGTTTCAAATGTATTCACGTCATGCATAAGAGACTTAGATGTGGTGAAAACATTGTTTGGTGCCACATTTGTAACCAAAATCATCCTATTGCAGAGTCAGATCCAACATGTAGCAACGTCCAAAGTCACATGAAAGAGAATGACTTTTTTCTTCCATTATTTCTTGTATTTTACTTAAAACAATATAAACTGAATTGTCAGAGCATTTTCTGCAACTACCAACCATCAAATTCTTGCACAAAGGTCAGCTTCAAGTATGAAAGCCATTATTATGTCATCTCCTCCTCATGTCTTGGAGTCTTGTCTACTTATAAAACTTTATTCTCATTATCTCACCCAAACCTTCCCCCATTTCTCTTTCTTGAGCAGCACCACCACCTACTGCCTGATGTCAAAGTCTGCTTCTCATAAGTCATCGTCAAGTATTTGCTCACTTTCCTGTCTGCTGAAGGGCTCCTGGCCTATTTGTTTCTTTATTTGGATTTTTGACTTATCCCAGGTGAGTGTTGCAGAAGGTACTCATTCTCCCGGGTCCACTTTGGTGTCCTTCTAGCATTTTCCTCTTTGCTATCAACTCACATAATTTAGTCTGCAAATTTGAAAATGGTCTCTCCCAGTGACCCTGGGGCATATTTCAGAATTCTAGGAGCTTCTCTGTCATTTTGATGGAACAGCTTCCCATACGTAAATGTTTACTGGATGTTCTTTATGTCAAAATGGAAGATAATTTTGAGGTAGAGGATTAGACCTTCAAAAGACTAAACCTTGAAGCTCTCTACCGTATACAGAAAATGAACTCTAAATAGATCATGAACCTAGGGTAAAACATTGAAACTTTTAGAATGATAATAGAAAATCTTCAAAATGTAGGAATTGGTAATGTTCTTAAAATTGACACACCCTAAAACAGCCTATTAAAATACAGATGGATCTTAGCAAACTGGTCTTCATCAAGAAGAAAAGCATGAAAGTCAATTAAGAAAAGACAAGAAACAGGCCAAAAGAAATCATGTATATATTACAAATTCCATGTATAGCTACATAAAGAACTCTCAAAATGTAACAGTAGTAAGGAAAATAACATTAGAAAATGGGAAAATATATGAAAACACACTTCACAAAAGGGAATTTATATAAAACAAATATGCACATGAAAATATGGTCTGTATCATTACACAATAAGGAAATTCAAAGTAAAGTCACTATGGGACAGCCATGTACACTTATCAGAGTATGTAAACTAAAAATAGTGATAACACCCAATGTTGTAGAAGTTGTATTGGGACTTCATGCCTACGTATACATATATAAAATGGCATGTCTGTTTTGGAAAATAGTTCACAGTTTCTTACAAATCCAACACCCGCCAATTATACTCTGAAGATTTTGTCCTGGAAAATGAAAACTCACTTTTTCACAGCCACAGATACATGAGCATCGTGGTTAAAATCAGAAATACCCCTCATAGACTCATGCCTTAAGTACTCAGTGCCCATCTGTGGTCCTGGCCTTAAGGTTGTAGAGCCTTTGCAGGGTAGAGCCTGGATGATGGACATGGGTCACTGCAGTAGGTTTTGAAAGGTTATTTCTGCCCTTGTTTCTAGCCTGTTCTTCCCTTTCTTGCTCCCCCACATGTGAGGAGAGCCTCTTTACACTCTTGCTGCTGGGAACTGAACTTCTGTTTCTACCACTTCTTCAGGAAGAGGTGTTGAAAGCTCTCTGGAACCACATGTCAAATAAGCTTGTGCTCTCATAAGTAAGACATTTTGTCATAGATACTCAGAAGCATGCAGTGAGTATCCACAAGGCTTTACTTATGATAACTCAAAAGTGAAAAGAACCAAGATTTCCTTCCACAAGTTAAGTAAAATGTAGTTCATCCATATCATGTAATGTCATTAAGCAATGTAAAGAAAGCATAAGAGATACCTGGAACAGCTCAGATATATCATAAGAAAATAATTATGCTAAATTGAAAATATCCCAACGGGATTTTTATATAGTAGTTATTTATACCTATGTGACACTTTAACTCGGAAAAATCATAACAAAAATGGTTAGCATTTGTCAGAGCATTTGAACAAAGTATTAATGGGGAAGAAAAGCAAGGTGCTTTGATCACAGGCTGTGGAGGGCAGCCTGGTGGTCTGTCTGGTGATAGAATGTTCTGTATCTTAATGGTAGAGCATTTATAGAAATGGACACATAATAAAATTATACACACAGAACCCCACAAACACATATGAGTCAACCTGAGAAGCTCAGTGGTCTCCCGGAGACTAACAATGCCAGTTCTCCAGCTGTGGTTTTTGTACTAGTTTTCCCAGCACATAACCACTGAAATTACAAATCCAAGCGGAGAGCCTCTAGGTGGAGTCTCACAACTGCGCATAAATGTATGGCAAACTCTCAAAGAACCAAAAATGAGAAAAAGCTCTAAATATGTGTGAGCTGGAAGATATTTAAGAATGTTATAGAAATGCATGCCAATTTTTACGTGAGAAAATTCGTTATCTATCGAGTAGCGGCAGCTACACTGATGTCTTTCATGGTGTATGAAGATGGCTAAGATCTATTACACTAGTTCCAACTTCAGGTACGCTCACACAAAGATGATCTCAGGGGCTGAAATTTCTTGTTGACTTCTCATTTGTGAGATGTGTGTACCAGTGTTTGCATGTGTGTGCAGGTGTGAATTCATGCATGTGTGTGAAGGCTGGAGTCTGACGCTGGATGTCTTTCTTGATAACTCCACTTTATTTACTGAGACAAGGTACTTCAGTAAACCCAGAGCTTGTTGGCTTCATTGGTCTAGCAGGATGGCTTACCCTGGGGACCCCCATCTTTCCCTCTTAAGCACTGGATTTACAGGTGGGTTGCATGTCCATCAGGCTTTTATGTGGTGCTGGGTACCTGAACTCTGGCCTTCATGCCTATGTAGTGATCACTTTATTCACTGGTCCATCTAGCCCCAGTTATTTCCTTGTAATTACATCTTCTAAGTTGAATCTCAGATCCCTGGGGAGAACAGTATGATGTCTTCTTCACTTGCTGAGTGTGGCCTAGACTTTATGTCACTGCTGATGAATGGATGTTCCCACCTTCTTCCAGTCTGATAATGGGTTATGCATGTGGGTGGGATGTCACCTTGCAACAGACTGATGGATTTTCTAATGAGAACTTAAAGTAAATCATTCCACTGTCAGCTCAGCATCTGGCTAAGCCAGAGTAACATAAGCTTGGCTCAGAGAAATGGTGCTATCAATAAAACACTACTTCTCCATCCTGGGTCTGCTGCATTTTCTTCTTACATTATCACTGTGTAAAGACTCGGGCTCCCTGGTGCTGCAGGAGTTCAGTATCAAATGATCTAAGCTATGTCTGTCTTATACATTTGCATCAATATCCAGCAGCAGTTTCAAAGACTGAGGACATGAAGATTGACAGAAGCAAACAACAGCAATGCATGCTTTGGCAGTATTAAGGCATAGGAGTTCCTTTCTGGAAAACAAAATGAGTTCTAAAAACGGTATTTATGGAAACACAAGGCTACTTGAAAATGTCACATTTAAACTGACTGTTCATTTTAAGCTGCCACTAAAATTTCCCATTGCAATGAAGCTTGTCCACAGTTATTAGTCTTCAGGCTGGTGGTCACTCTTAGGTGACATGTTACTCCACGCTACTTTGCAAAATTTCTTAATGTATGGATTATTTTTCATAATAGTAGAGCATTACATGTTTTTGTACAAATATACAAAGTCTGACAACCTTGACTGGCCAGATGTAAACACCGGGTATTTAAGCATTGGTGGCAGTCTTTTCCAAAGTTGGCAAGCATTGTTCCAAGTCGGATCTGCCCCCTCTTCTCTTCCCCCACCCCTCTCTGTGTGTATGAATGATGTGATTGTGAGTATAAGTGCCTGTGTCATCACTGAGATCAGAAGACCATTTTTTAAATGGGTGTCCTTCTTGTTTGGGGGCTGGGCATCTCTGGTTTCTGTCATTTTGCCACTTCAAGCTAGTTTGTGAGCTTCCAAGAACATTCTCCTATAGCAGTGCTATGAATATAGGTGGGTCCTATTGGTTCCACAGATCCAGACACAGTTGTCAAGCTTGTTAAAAAGACGTCTCCCAAGCCCCTGTATTTGTTTTGGGAAGATGTCCCAAAGTTTTTCACTCTTAGCTGATCCTGGATTCTCAAATACATGTGGAGAGTAACAACAACATCACTGTATGGTTGCCATTACTCTCCCTGACTTCAAAGATCTTAAAACATTAGTTCTCAGATAATATTCTGGAGTTACAGCATTTGTCTGTTAGAGTCAGAAGAAGTAACTGAACCTTTGTGTATGCCTAGGGGATTAGGGGTAACAATGGGCAGACATTTGCTCACAATGCAAAGTCCCTTTTATTCTTGTGCCTGTAAGGGTAGAGGTTTTATTTCAATAGTATCTAAAAATCAGACAGGCATTTCCTAAGAAACTAACTAGGAAAAACAGTATGTCAGAAATAGGATTTATTAGCATTTCCCTGGCATTTGGAGTTATATTTGTACACTTAGAAATAACTCCATTTCTCAAAGTGTAAGGTGTGAAGGAAGAGCTTCAAAAGATGCACTCTGCGTTTTCGTCCCCCCTCCCTCCCTCCACAATGAGATGACTGAGGGAGCTGTAGTTCTCGGTAATCTGATATTTCTCTGTCCTGTAACTCAGGCTCCATTGCCAAAACCTAGCAAAGCTTACTGAACATCTAGCCTTGGGCTGCTGATAGCTAACGAGGGAAGGAATCAGGGGTAATATTCAACATCATTAGTCATGTTGGTGTTATGTTTCAGGAACAAAGCTCAGGATGGGGATTAGGCACTCATGAGATGCAGGAACTTAGAACGAAGGCACATGGGAGCTGTATGCATCACAGAAAGCCCTTAAAATAACAATAACTATGCCTGAGTCGGGTTCAGTGATTCAAGCCAATTACTGAAATTGTCACAAAGTGTCCTCAGGATTTGGAGACATCCAGAAAATTGACGAATAGAAACATAACTTTAATATTCATATTTGTCTCTTATTCATAGTTACAGCTAGTTATTGTAACTGAGCTCTACAACAATTTTTATTAATTAATTAAAATTAGTTAATCAGCATTTTGTTTTTTTAAGACAGGATTTTATGCACCCCTTTCTCACAACCCACTATGTATCCAAGGCTGAGCGTCAACTACTCAGGCTTCAGTCTCCAGTTCTCAAGTCCTGGGATTGCAGATGTACACCACTGTGCCTAAAACAAATTTAAAATACCCAAAAGTAGATCTGACTATACAGATGTCTCTCTTCACGGTGAGTGCCTAGTGTTATCCTCAGCACTTGTGACTTGATTCAGCACTTGTGACTTGAAAGCACCATGTCCTTCTTAACTGCAGTTTGAACATTATTTTTGTCTTTTCCAGTTAGAAGCCTCCATACCTTTCATGAACGAGCTGGTTTCTGGGTTATCAAAGTAGTTTTTTTTTTTCCCCTTTCACTAACAGTGTAGTCCCAGAGCACAGGATTTTAGTTCTACCACATGGTAGCTTGTCACATTGAGCAAGTTTCAAAGCTTCTCTTCCGCCATCTTCTCACCTGGAAATCAGAGCAACTACTATCCCAAAAAGCTTCTGGGAAGGACTTGGTTGAGCTGGTAACACTGGTGATATGTTCAAGACAGTCTAGACACGTATGAAGTGTTCAATGTGCAGTTATTATTTATATTTAACTAATGTACATTATTCTGGAACCAGGTTCATGGAGATGCCTTCTGTGAGGAGCTGGTTTTCCCATGTTTATCATTCTATAGTATGAGAACACTTGATCCATGCCAGTCTTGCCAGCAACTGCACAATTGACACCTTTTGTGCCCTGGTCTTCTTGAGTTAGGTGATTTTGATGGTGCCCTTGAGAGCAAGTCTTGGTGTCTGACTTTATAAACGATCCATCCATCCTTGAGTTTTCATAAATTCAAGAAAAAGCATCTATCTCTATTCTTACCTCTGAACTTCTGCAGCTCATTTGGGGTTGTTACTTTGAATCAAATGCTTATTTGAATCACCAGGGGTGTTTAAATGGTTAGAAAGGGGCCGGGATCTGCACAGAACTGAACACTTCCTATCAGTAGTGTTAGCCCTCAAGCTGTAAGGTCAGAAGGAGAAATTCTGATCATTAGATGGGAGGAAGATGAAGCTTATATACCTTTATTTTAAGTTTTAGAATTTATTACCTGAGAACATCATACACATACAAGTTGTGTTTTGACCAATGTATCTCCTGTTCTCCCTTCAAATACTGCCTGACCACCCTCATCATGTTCCTCTCCCAGCTCCAGGTCTTCTTCATTATTTTTTTATAGCCCACTGAGTTCAATTATTTCTGCCTATACACACATGGAGATGAGGCTACCAGGTGGAGCATGGGCAACCCTCAGGGACGTAGTACCAAAGAAAATGGATTCCCCCTTTTCTCAGTGCTATCTACTGCCAAAAACTCCTCAGGTAGGAGCTGATATTAAGAACCAGTAGCTTTCAAGAGTCAGAGCTCAGTAGGAGGTCACTGCTGGCCTACCCCATGTGGAGTCCCTTCTGACTCCTTCTGACATGTCTTTACCACTGTGATGTCATCCATCAAAAGTTTCGGGCCAGAGGCAGCAGAACTTGGCAGCGTGCCCTTGCACTTCAAGAAGTCAAATAAAAGTATTTTCTTTACAAAGTTACCCAACTCCCGAGATTTCTGTTTTAAAACAGGAACAGATGGTCTAAATACAGAGATGGAGAGGACAGGAACATTGATAAGAGAAATGAGGACAATTGGCCTAGATAATCATCTGATCCCACATAGGCAAAAGCAATTAGAATTAAATAGGGAGGGAAGCACTGATGTCCATCACCTTTTCAACCTTAGCAGCCATAGCCTCAAACACACACACACACACCTCTTGGAAAAGACAGGACTCTTTTTCCCCTTTATGCTTCAGTTTGAACTTGGGTCATTTCTTTGTTTTTGGAGATGATGTCTCTCTGCGCATCCCAGGCTGGACCTGGACTCTTCATCCTCCATCTTTGTCTCCAGATGCTGGTGGTACAGATAGTCACTGCCATGCCCAGCTTTATGTTGCTTTTTTCATACCTATTTTGTGGAAGAATGGTAGTAAAATACCCTTTTCTCTGTTCTCACTTTAATCACCTCTGTTTATAAAAGCTCGGCTGTATGACCACAAAGCAAAGTTAAGATCTGATGTTTAAGCTTAACATAAATATTAGAAAACTTTGCTTTCCAGCTACTATGAAAAAGCATGAAGGGAAGACAACACAAACAAACAGAACAAGCACAAGAAAACCAGTGAAAGCACAAAAATGAAGAGGAGATGAGCACTACGATTTTGAAAAAATAGTACCCTTCTTTGAAATGTTCTTCTATTTGAAAATATAATTCACACCTAGATAATAATCCTCAAAATCGATCTAGTCATATACTAACACTAAAAGCATAAGCATTAGAGAGTATTATTTTACCTATATTATAGTGGAAAAATATTACTTTTATAATGTTTTGGTTAAAGGGGATAGGTAGAAATTATTGGCATATTGCAAAGAAAAGACATTTGTTGTTTATAGCTAAGAGTCAGTCTTGTAGTGGACAATCCAGACTTTACCAACAGAAGTCAGTGTGATGGGGCATAGTCTATGGGTAAAGTGATCGCTGTGCAAGCATGGAGACCTCTATTCACTTCTCAGAATCCACACAAAAGAGCAGGAGTGGAGCCCTGCACTTATAATCACAGTTCTAGGGAGGCAGAGACAAGAGGATCTCTGGAGCTCACTGGCCAGCCAATGTGGACTATTTCACTGGTTCCAGGCTTGTGAGAAATCCTGCTTCCCAAAAGAAGTTGGATGGGTCTTGAGTAATGGCATTCAAGGTTGTCCTCTGAAATACACAGGTATGCATATACATACACAGGTTAAAACCCACCAAGATGCCAGGCAGTGGTGGTGCACGCCTTTAATCCTAGCACTTGGGAGGCAGAGGCAGGGAGATCTCTGTGAGTTCAAAGCCAGGCTGGTCTAGAGAGTGAGTTCCAGAACTGACTCTGTAGCTACTGGGAAACCTTGTCTCGAAAACAAAAACAAAAATAAATAAACAAAGCAACAACAACAAAACCCAACCAACATATGACTTTGTACACAAATGTATACCCATCTACCTCCTCCCAACACATGCCATGAACACGTTTGACCTTCCTAAATCAATCCAGTTTTTGTTGACTTTCATTTATGATGATGATGTAAGATCTGGATTTTGTTTTTCTTCCTTTTTATATAAGCCTTACCTAAGTGTTGTAAATGTAATTTACTTGTCATAGTTTAAAACTTCTAAGCAAAGCTGGGTGGTGGTGGCGCATGCCTTTAATCCCAGCACTCGGGAGGCAGAGGCAGGCAGATCTCTGTGAGTTCAAGGCCAGCCTGGTCTACAAGAGCTAGTTCCAGGACAGGAACCAAAAAAAAAAAAAAAAAAAAAACTACGGAAAAACCCTGTCTCGAAACCCCCCCCCAAAAAAAAACAAACTTCCAAGCAAGCAATTACTTTAGGAAATAATAAATTTTAGTAGTCAAGCTAGAGATGGGGGTCCTTGTTTTAGAATGGATAACTCCATGTGTAAGAAAACACTCATTTTTCCAAATAAAAGGAAATGCCTGCTCTTATGGTGCCAATGAACAGAAGTAGGATAATGACAGCTGGAAAGCCTAATTCCCAAGTGTTGTAGAAAGATAAACACTCAAGAAAAATGAGTAAATGGAAGCTATATAATCAGGTGGAAAGTGTGTGTGTGTGTGTGTGTGTGTGTGTGCGTGCCTGGTACGTGAGTGTGTGTGTGCGTGTGTGTTTGCACACACACGCACACACACACACACACACACACACACATCAAAAGGAAGGAATTCTAAATACAAAGACTAGTAGCAAATACTGAAATAAGAAGACAGTAATATTTTTATCATCCAAAATGTGTATCATGTTCAATAAAAGGCGGATAAATTGGTCACAAGCTATTTCTTTGTCTTATTCAGTCACAAGACAATTTTAAAAAGGTGTGTGAAGTAAATAAAGTCATGACATACTCAGGTAAAGAAATGGTACCATAGAGAATCATATTGAAGAGGTCAGCCAGACCCAGACAGACAAACATGACATGTTCTCTAAAATTCGGGGCTCCTTGCTCTGAATCTTCAGATGTGAGTATATAACTTTGGAAGAGTGAAGAAAGAAGGAAATTAAAAATGGAGGATCGCTTGGGTAGAGAAGTGGGTGAGGACAGAGAGGGCTATAGTAGGATACAACTGATCAGATGGGAGAAGTAGGAAAAACAAGTGACTCTAGTTAGGGTTGGGAAGGGAAATAAATATGGAAGGAGAAAAAAGGGTAAGAGAGCAGTAAGGGTATCTGTAAAGTCTTTAGGACTCAAGCTATTGATGACATGCCTTTAAATCTTGTAATACTTGTCAGTGTGTATATCCATATACATACATAGTTTAATAAAATTTTCTCATCTGGAAAGACAATGATACTTCCAAGAACCAAAGTTAATCCAACAACAACAAAAAAAAAAACACCAACTCCAGGCATAAATAGTCCTTTTTTGAATTGTTGGTCAAGGCTGTCCAAAAGACTTTCAAAACATTATAGGTTATTGTTATCGGGTGATTCTTCCCCAGAGTTGGAAGATAAGACTTGGAAACATCATATACTTCAGATACATGGGTCAGAGATCCCAAAACTGGTACTGACCAGAATGCTGCCTCCCTTCAGACTAGATTTCATGGCACCAGAAGACATCATGCAAGCTTCCAAAGAAGGAAGATAACTATAAACCACATTAGTGACCAGTATAGCATAGTCATTCTAAGGGTGCAATAGCAGCACATGTAACTGGGTGGAAACTAGCAGCTCTCTAATTGGGCTTAGGATCTTATAGCAAGAAGGAGATCATGCCTATTTTAAGAAAGCTAACAAACTCTCAAGACTAGTAAAGATACAGATATTGAAGGTTTAGGATACAGGCACTTTACTAAACCAGTATGATTCTTAACTACATTTGAAATATTTGTCCTTACACCAGAGATAAGTGTCTTTACACCTCATCAAGGAAACTTTTCTTCGTAACAGATGGAGATCATTTCAGTAAAACCACAACCAATCAAAATGCCAAATTATGGAGCCCAGTCCCAATATATACATCTACAAAACAATTCCCATACCCAATGCTCAGAGAACACTGCAAAGAGGAGGCAGGAAGATTGTAAGAGCCAGATGTCCTGAGACATGTGACAGGGAGTGTCCTGTGAGATTCTGTCTACTAGTAACGTCAGAAGCATCATCCACTAACATGACAACCTAAACATAGCCTTAACTAGGACTATACCAACCCTCATACTAACATGGAGGGAGGGAAAACTCAGTTTGCCTCAACCCCACACAAAGAACTACAGAGAACTAAGGAATGCTGACAGGGAGAAGAAATATTCTTCCCTAAGGAAGACCACACCAACTGGTTATTCAATACCAAGTGTTTAACTCTGAAAACATACATACAAACAGGATTATATGGACTGGGCAGGTTATACTGATATATTTACATATAGGGCATGAATTTGAAAAAGATCAAGGATGGGCATGGGAGGGTTAGGAGAAGGAAAAGTACAAATGAAATGATGTAGTTATATTATAATCTCAAAAACCCAAAGAAATAATTTTTTAGAAGTAATATTGAAACTTAAATATAAATGATGTATAGAAACTAAAAATTTTAGCCTAAAATTGTGCTTAGTAATCTGTGGTTCTCTAATTAGAAAGCTAAAATATTAGTGATGGGAGTAGGTAACAAGAATATACGTATCTGTTATGATTTCTAGATTTAGTTGTTAATTGAAAGCATCAAATTATATAACAGATCCTAAAATAAAATCGAACAACATCTAGCGACAGGAGTGCCTGACTGCTTCTCAATTTGCATTCATTTCGATTTTTGTGACTTTCACAAGACACTTTAAACATCTTAACTTTAGTCTTCTTTGCTCTTTCCCCATTGTAGGCCTTGGAACTGCTCCCCAATTATTAAAGCTCTATTCAGAAGTGTGCTTTCTCTTTCTTCAGGACAGTCTTGTAGGCAGTATTGACTTCAATCTCATATGTCCTCAGGGAAGAGTGCCTGTGTGAGGTAGAAAAGAGTCCCCTGTGGTGGAGCTGATGTGGGCCTGACAGCAATGAGCTCAGTCATCTGCACATGCATCTGCCATTAACAATAAGCCATGTCAAGGCCTCCTAAAGCGTGTCTTCTTTATATGATGTGATGATGACACCACCCTCACGTCCAAAGACCGTCAAGACCAGTGTCACTGTAACACCATAGACATGGGAACTATGGGGAACAGAAAAAACATAGCTCATTATTTCTGATGTCTGTAAAAAATCAGACATGGAGTAGATTTGATTTGAGAATAGGAAATAGTTGTACAAGTAATTAATATGTATTTAACAAGAGACATGGTTTGGGGAGGATAACATTTTAAATTTCTTTGCTATAGGTCCTTAAGAACACATTAATCATTAAAGAATATAATGTTAAATTCAATGGATAAAATTTCTCTAAGCCTAATGAGTGGAGAGTCATTAAGAGCATAATTTTAGTGCAGTCTGTAATGGTTGGAAGAGTTAATTCTAGCACAGTAGACTGGAGATTTAGCAGACACGAGAGTTGCCTAGAGGGCTGCCTACAAAGACAGGAGGTTCTTGCCATAAGGAATAATCCCTTAGCATTTGCATTCTTAGAAATCCTCCTTTGCAGTTCTACCTCTCTGCTTCAGGCTTCTTCAGGCTTCGAGACTAGCTGTTCTAATATGGGGACTCCAGGGTTAGCTTTAGTGTCAATTATATTGTCTTTGGGAAGAATGGCACAAGATATGTTTTTTGGAGGGGTGTGATCTTGTTACTGTCAGTTTTCACTGGTCAGTCTACTAGATTCAAGCAGAAAAATTCTTTGCCCCATATTTTGTATTTAATATAACTAGAAGTGGCCCAACAACTTCTATTATCTATCTATCCTTTTGTCTGTCTGTCTGTCTGTCTGTCTGTCTGTCTGTCTGTCTATATATCTCTATTTTTTCAATGAACAATTTTATAGCAAAGGAAACAAATAAGGATAGGCGGTCCTGTGAGTTTGAACATGGATTTCTAATCATTACTTTTCTTTTTCTAACTCAAACTCATTTCCCCCACACACCCAGGTGGAAGATGTTTCAAGAAATGGAGAACATTAAATAAGAACATAATGAAACCCAGGACAGCATGCTTCCAGGATGCTGCATGATAAAACAGCCATGAGAGCAGAGGAGACCTCAAGGCTTGCTTTGCACACTGTACAGATAGGGCTTTCCAATGAAAGAGAGATCACTGACTTGGAAAAGTGATTGTGGGGTGGTGGTGGGCATGGTAAGAATGTTTTCCTGTAATCTCTGCAGTTTAGAGGGGTGGCCTGCTCCATGAACCCTCTAACATCAGTATCTAAACACTCATTGTGCTCTAGGGATCTAGAAAATTTTAGTTAATTGGGACTAGACCAGCTGTACCTCTTGAGATTTCTTCTCCGAGTATGTAGAGTGATAATTTTCAGTTTACATTTGTAGAAATGCAGAGTTCATGTCTATCATGACAATAGAACTTTTTTTGTTCTTCTCACTATGTACAACTGAAAATCATGCATGCTATGCATAAAACAGACAAAATAAAGAAAACTGGCTGTAGGGTCTGTAGGTCCAAGAAATAAAGTAATTAATTCCTTGAATTTTTCTGCTGCTTCATCCATCAAAATATGCCAATCAAAGCAGACATCTCTTGCTTGTGGCCCAGCTCAATTTCTTCATTTTTACATAGTTCAAGATCCCCTGCGTAAGGAGTGGTGCAGTCACAATGGACCGGGTCTTTCCATATTAATTAGCTAAAGAAAATTGGTCACAGAAGTGCACATAGACCAACCCAGTGCAAACAGTTTCTTATTGCAACTCTTTGTAGGTCATTCTGGGTTGTGTCAAGTAGACAGTTAATCCCGACTATCACAGCCATGTTCATTGCAAACGAAAGAATGAAAAATTCAGCTAAGACAAAAAAAATGTATAAGGAATAATGGAGTAGAAACTTCAGAATAAAATATTCCTAAACTTGTTATGTAACCGAGGAGGAATACATAGATCTCCCTCGGAAGAGAAAATAGAGGCGATCTCTTGGTTGGACTGGGAGCCTGTGGACATGAGGAACTTGAGGAATTGGGTTGGGGGTGAGCAGAAGGGAGGAGCACTGAGAAAGATAACTGGAAAGTGTGGCTTTACAGAGCCCAGTGAAGCCTGATGCTGGGGAAAATGCTAGGAGTCTACAGGGACGGCCCCAGCTAAGGTGCCTGGCAGTAGCAGATGCAGATGCATGGCCTGCACTGGCCGTCCCCTGTGATCTGGATTGGTGACTACCCCAGTTGTGAGTGGAGAGCCTTCATTTAGGGACTGATGGAGGCAGCTTCAGAGACCCAACGTCAAACATTGGGTGGAGCTCAGGGAGTCCTGCTGAAGAGAGGGAGTAGGGATTGTAGGAAATGGTTGGGAGGGGGCGGGTCAAGAGCATAGCAGGAAACCCACTGAAATGGCTAGCCTGTCTCATGGGAGCTCACAGAGTCTGAACCAACAACCAGAGGGTCTGCATGTGACCCAGCTAGGCCCTCTTCATAAATGTGACATCTGTGTAGTGTGGTCTAAAGGTGGGACTCCTGGCAATGGGGGCAAGGGCTGTCCCTGGTGCTTTGACTGGCTCTTGGGAACCTCTTTTTCATGCCGGATTCCCTTGCTCAACCTGAATACAGTAGGAGGTGTTTGGTCTTAAGGAAGTTTGATATACTATAGTTTGCTAAAGCCCATGGGAGGCCTGCCCCTTTCTGAACTATTATGGAGGATGGAACAGAGGTAAGGAGGGAGGATGGGGTAGGAAGAAAGAAGAGAGGAGAGGCTGTAGTTCAGGTGTGAAATTAATTGACTAATAAAAAAGAAAAACTAAGTAATGATAGTAATATAAAATTCAATGAGTTAGCTCAATAACAAGATGGAAATGGCAAGATATAATTTCAGAGTTGGGAAATAGAATCATAAAAATTACCAAATTTGAGTAATAGAGAGAAATCAGACTAAAAAAGGCAACATAAGGAAATATGCAGTGGGCCATATAATAGAGTCCAGAGATTTATAGTAGATTATAATCCCTAAAAACTTTGAATGTTGTCTGAGAGTTTTGTAGATATATTAGGATCCAGATCTTGCCCAAGGAGAATATCTTGGGTTATTCACAGGGAACTTTACTACTTTAAGCACAGTGGCCATAAAAGAAGGAAGCAGAAGAAAAGATTTGCTGTGGAAAGAGAATAGATGAGATGATGACAACAGCTATAGGTTGAAGGGACTCAACGAAGTGAGTGTAAATTAAAGACCATAGGGGACCTTCAAGATCAGGGCAGGGAAGCCCTAAAACCTGCAGAGAGAGGAAGGCTACCAACTGCCTGACTTTAGCCAGTAAGACTTATTTCTGATTTTGACCCAAACCCAACAAGTCTGTTGTCAGGCACCACGTGTGTATCCATCGGTTACATCAGACACAAGAGACTAACATATCATGGGACTATGACAATAGATCTAACAGTCATGCCTCAGAGACATGGAGCAGAAAAAAAGCATAGGATTGAAAAACTGGCTAAAAATTGATAGATTAATACCTTCCAAATTTGAGAAAAGACATAAAACTCACAACTTAAGAAACAAACCCAGAATATCACACCCCAAATAAATATTTTCCATTGTACAACAGTGTGAAATCTATGAAAAATGGAGGCAAAAAAATCTCTTTTTAAACAAGGGGTTGATGATACTTTTTCTATAGGAGAAAACCAACAAGGATGGGGTAGATTCATCATCAAAACCTTTCAGGACCAAGGAGAAACCAACAGTTTTTGTTATAAAATGACAATTATTTTGTCACTAGAGGATTTGGCCTGCTCTTAAATGATAGCCTTAGGCACAATAACTGTAAGGGTGTGATAATGGCACACACACCTTAGCAGTAACCAAGAACTCTCAAATTGGATTATAAACCCAAAAGGAGGAAGAATGTGCCTGGTACTGGAAAGCTAGCTAACTACCCAGGATGAACAAAGTCATGGGTCTTGGAGAAGAACCTACAATCACCACTTTACTAAAGTAGCATAATCCCTAATTACATTCTGAATATTTGTCCTTATACACATATAAGTGTAGTACTCACCCCTCATCAAGGAAATGTTTTCTTTGCAACTTATGGAGACCATTGTAGAAAATTGTAACCAATCAAAATGCAGAGTTGTGGAGCCCAATCCCTATGGGTACATGTATGAAACACTCCCATACCTAAAGCTCAAGGAACACTGGGAAGAGAGGGTTTTAAAGACTGTAGGGCAAGAGGGTCATAGAGTTTTCGGTGAGATTGTGCCTCCTAGTATCATCAAAGTCTATAGATGTAAAGTGTCACCAACTTGACTACCCTGTCCTTGACCTGAACAAGGACAATAGACATGCCAAAGTGTATATTGATCACTAAGAGGCCTTAGATCTATACAAAGATCTGCAGGCACCTAAGAAATGCTGAAGGTGGGAGAAATATTCTTCCCCAGGGAAGATAACACCCAAACAGTTAGTCTTGGAAACATACAGACGAGTAACATTATATAGACTGAGCAGATTATATTTAGAAATATATTTGTATATACATATATGAATGAAATGGCAATTAATGAAAAAGAGGCCATGATTTGAAAGAGTAAGAATATGTGGGAAGGTGTAAGGGGAGGAAAAGGAAAGGGGAAACAAAAAAATTGCTAATTTTCTATAGCTCTGTATTTAAAATTAGGAACACAGTAAATCTCTGGAGGACTGAAAAGATAGAGAAGAGTTAAGAGTCGAAGTACAGATCCTCAGCACCTATATAAAAATCCATACAAGGTCATGTATGTCTGTAGAAGACAGTAGCATGCTTAGAGCTCCCTGGCAAGCTTCTCTGGCTAATCTGTGAGCACTGTCAGTGAGAGACTCTGTCTGCAAAGACAAGGAGGTAAGGTGATGAGGCGGAGAACTCTTCAGGAAGACACATCAACTTCTGGCCTATTCAGACAGATGCGCACACATACATACAGCACATATAATAAACAACAAACAGAACAGAAACAGGGAATACAGAATCTTAGAACATAAATGATGAGTTAAAAGAACACGACAAGCAAAAGTATTGCTAAATAAGATGAATATTTTGCTGTCTTCTTGAACTTTCTAAATGATGCTTCACAATTTAAGCATAAACTGTGATTCTCTCTGAAGTGTTAAATATATAAAAGGAAATAGTCAACATAAAAATGATATATGTAGTAGAGGGATGTGAGTCTTTTATACTTTACTCAACTTTAAAAATAATAACAATAGCATTGAAATCTTCTATAAATATGATATAGTGCTTAGCAAATCACTAAACAGTTATAAAATCTGTATTTTCAATACTTTAAACAAAGAAAGTGAAATTATAAATGTATCCTAATAACCAGTAAAATGGTATAAAGATTAGTAGACAAAATAAAAAAAAAAGAACAAACAGAAGCTAAGACAATAGACTGATAGGTGATTGTTTATAGTAAATACTAATGGCACATTAACAAACTAAAAGATAGATTAGCAGAAATAAAAAAAATATGACCCAGCCTTATTTATTTATAAATAACCTAAATAGTCTATAGCAACTTAAGGATGTACAAAGTATGAAGATGGAAAAATGAATGTGAAACTATCGAGTGAAAAAAATAAGAGCTTATATTAATATCAACAAAGTAGAGATCCAAGGAAAGCACAATTGTACTAGGTACAAAAAAGAATATTATGTAATAAATGAACTGTCAGTACGTCTGGAAAGTTTAGGAGGCCGTAAGTGTGTATGCAACAAATAACCGTTACAAAATAAGCAAATCGAAATCAATACAACTTGAAGAAGAAAAAACTTGGTATTGTGTATTTTTTCATCAGTAAGACAATGAACAGAAACTCAATAGAGATATTACAACAATATGACCAACCAACATGATTTAATGTGTCAATAGATGGCCCCACTGAAGGAGTCTGATCAATATTTTTTGCCAACTTGGACGATACACAAAAATGTGTCACATGTTCAGGCATAAAATAGGCCTCAGCAGAGCTATTGGCATTTTATGGCTTCTGGGACAGGGAATGCCAGTTTTCTTTAATGGTGTGAAACCTGGTCTATTGATTAACACTCCAAGGTAAGCTTCATACCTGGGAGTACTCAGTCAAGAATTATTAGAAAATTATAAAATATAAGCATCAGCAAAGATAGAAGAATGGAAATCCTAGGAGGTGTGTTCTCTGACCATCATGGATAAAATGAGAAAGACAAGCCAGAACAATATCAGGAAATCTATAAGTGATAGGAATGCAGCAACACTTCTAAACAACACAGATGTCAAAGAGGAAATTAACAAGAAATTTACAGCACTGAATGTATATAATTGACAAGTAGAAAACACTTAAAACTAATAACTTATATTTTTCTCACCAGAATTATAAAACATGAGCAATATAAACTCAAACAAAAATAGGAAAATTATTTAAAAGGGAAAATTTCAGTGAAACAAAACGCTGAAAACCAACAGAGACTAGGAAATGAAACAGTATGATCTTTTACAATGTAAATAAAATCGGAACAACCTCTGATGAGGTTACAGGAAGAGAAAAGGCAAATTAACTACATTTTGAAAAGAAAGGGGATTACTCCTGAATTCAAGATAATATTAGAAAGCCTCTGAATTATTCTACGTAAATGCTATTGACAAATTGCAAAAAGTGGACAAATTCCTCAGTAATTTAAATTTCCACAACTAACACAACATGAAGAACAAGTGAATAACCTTGCCTTATTGAGCATCATGCTCCATCTCCACCAGGAAGTCCTAACTTCGAGCATTTCAGAATGTGACAGTACCTTGAGTAAGGTGCTCTGAAGAGGTGTTTTAGGTAAAGTTTAGTTGTTAGGGAAGATGCTAATGCGCTGTGATGTGTGTCTATTTGAGAATAGGAGACTTTATGCAGAGAATCCCAGGCTGCTTGTATGTACGCAAAATGACCTCGTGAGAAGACTGTGCTAATCAAACTGAGAGACCTCAAGACCAACCAAACATAGGCCAACAGCTCGATCATGGATGTCAGCCTCCTGAACTTTGAAAATCTATGTCTTTTTTCTTTTCTCTTCTTTTTTTCTTTCCTTTTCTTTTGCTTCTTTTCCTTTTCCTCTCTCTCTTTTTCTCCTTTCTTTCTTTCTTTCTTTCTTTCTTTCTTTCTTTCTTTCTTTCT
>NC_022020.1:13893371-13896599 GCF_000317375.1 Microtus ochrogaster | reverse complement strand
CTTTCTTTCTTTCTTTCTTTCTTTCTTTCTTTCTTTCTTTCTTTCTCTCTCTCTCTCTCTCTCTCTCTCTCTCTCTTTCTTTCTTTCTTTCTTTCTTTCTTCAAGACAGGTTTTGTCTGTATAACTCTGACTGTTCTGGAACTTACTCTTTAGTAGACCAGGCTGGCTTTGAACTCACAGAACAGCATTTGTCTACCTCCCAAGTGTTGGGATTAAAGAAATGAACCGCCACCACCCAGCATGAAGATTTTTACGGTAATTACACCACTCGGTCTGTAGAAGTTTCCTATGACAGCACTAGGATAATGAAATAGTTTGCAATTTTCTCACTGCTGTCATCAAAAAACCAAAAATCAAGTTGCTGACAAGAAGCAACTGGAAAGATGAAGGGTTTGTCTTGGCTCACAGTTTGAGGCTGTGCTCCATCATACCATGAAGTCATTGTGTGAAGAGCTCAAGACAACTGTCCACATTCCATTCACAGTCAGAAAATAGAAAGATATGAATGTTTGTGCTTGCCTGACTTTTTCCTTTCAACTTGGTGTGGGTCCTCAGCCTCACACACTGAGGGTGGATCTTTCCATCTTATGTAACCTAACTTAGATAATCCTTCTCAGATCTGCATAGGATGTTTCTTGTGTGATTCTAGATTCTGTCAAGTTGGTCATCAATCAGCACCACATATTAAAATGATTGATTTTACCCATGCCACCTCAGCAGCTTTCTGGGTCATAGATTGGGACTGCACAGAGTGAACTAAGAAGTGAGTGACCAGCACCTCAGTTGGACAATTGGCAAAACCCCAGACCCTTGGCAGGTTAAGTCTTCTGCAAACAGGCTGCCACAACACCCCTGCACTGGACCTGTAATCCTCAAGCTACACTCAGAACCCAAACCCTCTCATTCCCCGTGACCCCAGTGAATCTCTGGGATATAGACTGTAAGTGAATAGAGCAGACCAAGAAGTGAGTGACCAACCCCCCAAGCTGGACGACCCAGTCTCTGGGCTCTAGGTCTTGGGGCAAAAATCCAGGCCACTCCCTCACATAACTCAGATGCCCTAGTCTGCCAGCAGGAAAGCCTCCTGAAGTCAGGCTGCTCCAACATCCTGCACTGGACCCTGTAATCTACATATTCCACTCTACCACCAAACCCACCCATTCCCTGAGACCTCAGCAGCTCCCTGAGCCACAGATAGTGACTGCACAGAATGGTCCAAGAGTATCTCCCTGAGCCACGGACAGAAGCTAAAACAATCTGGCCAAGAGAGGATCACTGAGACAAAGACACCAACTGCAAGGACTGGACCAAGAGAAACAACATTGCCTGCATCAATTGGAGAAAGAGATGGGTAGGCACCAATGCAAGAATACATTGAACACCCTAAAGAACAATATGGCAAGACCAGAACCTAGTGGTCCTACAACAGGAAGACCTGAATATTCTAACCCCAAAGAAGCAGATGCAAGACCAGACTATTATACACAGAAAAAATTTCAATCAACATAAAAAGATAAAACAAGATATTCCATGACAAAACCAGATTCAAACAATACCTATCCACAAATCCACCACTGCAGAAAGTATTAGAAGGAAAACTGCAACCCAAGAAGTTAGATGCATCCCCAAAACATAGGCAACAAATAACCTCATACCAACAAACCCCAAAGAAGGGAAACACACAAACATTACCACTGAAAATAACAGGAATTAGCAATCACTGGTCATTAATATCTCTTAATATCAATGGACTTAATTCACCTATAAAAAGACACAGGCTAACAGAATGGATACAAAAACAGGACCCATCCTTCTGCTGCACACATGAAACACATCTCAACCTCAAAGGCAGACATTACCTCAGAGTAAAGGTCTGGGAAAAAGATTTTCTTTTTTTTTCTTTCTTTTAAAATTGATTTTTATTGAGCTCTACATTTTTCTCTGCTCCTCTCCCTGTCTCTCCCCTCCCTGCTTCAACCTCCCTCAAGGTCCCCATGCTCCCAATTTACTCAGGAGATCTTGTCTTTTTCTACTTCCCATGTAGATTAGATCTATGTAAGTCTCTCTTGGTGTCCTCATTGTTGTCTAAGTTCTCTGGGATTGTGGTTTGTAGGCTTGTTTTCTTTGCTTTATTTTTAAAAACCACCTATGAGTGAGTACATGTGATAATTGTCTTTCTGTGTCTGGATTACCTCACTTGAAGTAATGTTTTCTAGCTCCATCCATTTTCCTGCAAAATTCAAGGTGCCATTCTTTTTTTTTCTGCTGTGTAGTACTTCATTGTGTAAATGTACCACATTTTCCTTATCCATTCTTTGGTCGAGGGGCAATTAGGTTGTTTCCAGGTTCTGGCTATGACAAACAATGCTGCTATGAACATAGTTGAGCACATGTCCTTGAGGCATGATTGAGCATCTTTTGGATATATACCCAAAAGTGGTATTACTTAGTCATCAGAGAAATACAAGATCCTGATATCTAAAAAATAGATTTCACACTAAAATTAATCAAAGGAGATGGAGAAGGACACTTAATACTCATCACAGGAAAAATCCATCAAGATAAGTCTCATTTCTGAAAATCTATGCCCCAAATACAAGAGCACTCACATATGTAAAAGAAACATTACTAAAAGTTAAATCATATATCAAACCCCACTCACTAGAAATAGGAGACTTTAACATGCAACTCTCATCAATGGACAGGCCTGCCAGACAGAAACTTAACAGAGAAATAAGATAATTAACAGATGTCATGACTCAAATGGACTTAACATATATCTGTAGAACATTTCACCAAAACACAAAAGGATATATCTTCTTCTCAGCACCTCATGGAACCCTCTCTAAAATTGACCACATATGCAGTAACAAAGCAAACCTCAACAGATACCAAAAGTTGGAATAATCCCCATATCTTATTGGATCACCATGGTTTAAAATTAGAATTCAATAATAGCACTAACTGCAGAAAGTCTACAAATTCATGGAAATTAAACAATGCTAAATTGAATCACCCCTGCATCAAGGAGAAATAGAAAGAAATTAAGGACTTCATAGAATTCAGTGAAAATGAAGGCACAACATACCCAAACCTGTGGAAAACTATAAAAACCAGTGCTAAGAGGAAAGTTCACAGCACTAAGTGCCTACATGAAGAAAGTGGAGAAATCTTACTCTAGCAACTTAACAGCGCACCTGAAAGCTCTAGAACAAAAAGAAGCAGACT
>NC_022020.1:13889811-13891441 GCF_000317375.1 Microtus ochrogaster | reverse complement strand
GACACTGAGATCAACAATAAATACATGGTACCACCTGAAACTGAGAAGCTTCTGCAAGGCAAAAAACACAGTCAATAAGAAAAAACGGCAACCAATTGAATGGGAAAAGGTTTTCATCAACATCACATCAGACAGAGGATACATCTCCAGAATATATAAAGAACTCAAGAAACTAGACATCAAGAGACCTCATAATCCAATTAAAAATGAGGTATAGATCTAAACAGAGAATTGTCAACAGAAAGATTTAAAGAAATTGCTCAACATCCTTACCCATCAGGGAAATGAAAATCAAAATGTCTCTGAGATAGCAGTGAGAATGGCTAAGATAAAAAACACTGATGAGCTTATGCTGGAGAGGGTCTAGAGTAAGGGGAACACTCCTACATTGCCTGTGGGAGTGCAAACTTGTATAACCACTTTGAAAATAAGTATGGTAGTTTCTCAGAAAATTAGCAATCAATCCATCTCAAGATCTAGCAATACCACTCTTGGGCTTATGCCCAAATGATACACACTCATACCACAAGGATACTTGCTCAGCTATGTTCATAGCAGTATTATTCATAATAGCCAGAATCTATAAACAACCTAGATGCCCCTCAACTGAAAAATGGATAAAGAAAATGTGGTATATTTATACAATATAGTACTATTCAGTGGTAAAAATTCAATGGCATCTTGAAATTTGCAGGTAAATGGATGGAACTAGAAAAAACCATACTTAGTGAGATAACCCACACCAAGAAAGACAAACATGGTATGTACTCATTCATAAGTGGGTATTAGATGTAAAGTAAAGAATAACCAGTCTATAGTCCATGATCCCAGAGAAGCTAGGTAACAAGGAGAACCCTAAGAGAGACAAACACGGATCCCCCTGGGAAAGGGGAAATAGACAAGAACTCCTGAGAAAATTGGAAGGATGGTTGGGGAAGAAGGGAGAGCAAAAGTGGGGGTGGAGAAGAAGAGAAGGAAGAAGGAGAACAGGAGGGAACATGATGTTCAGACGGTGGAAGTGCAAAGAGGGAGAGCAAGGAAAGAGATATCTTGATAGAGTGAGCTGTTGTGGTGTTAGCAAGAAATTTGGCACTAGGGAAATTCCCAGTAACACACAAGAATAACCCCCGCTAAGACCCTAAGCATTAGTGGAGAAGGTACTTGAACTGACCTTCCCCTGTAATCAGATTGATCACTACCTTAATTGTCATCATAGAACCTTCATCTAGCCACTGACAGAAGCAGATACAGAGATCTACAGCGAAACACTGGGCCGAGCTCCCAGGGTCCAGTCAAAGGGAGGAAGGAGTGATAATATAAGCAAAGTAGTCGGGACCCTGATGGGGATACCCACAGAAACAGCTGACCTGAGGTAGTGGGAGCTCACTGGCTGTAGACTGACGTCAAGTGAGGGAATCTGCATTGGCCCAAACTAGGCCCTCTGAATGTAGGTGATAGGGTGTGGCTGTAGCAGTCTGTGGGTCCACTGGTTATGGGGTCCAGGATTTATCCCTAGTGCTCTAACTGACTTTCTGGAGCCCATTCTCTTTGGGTGGATACCTTGCTCAACCTAGATATAGTGGGGAGAGCCTTGGTCCTGCCTCAAGTGATGTAATAGACTTTGTTGACT
>NC_022020.1:13879251-13888499 GCF_000317375.1 Microtus ochrogaster | reverse complement strand
GAGGGAAACTTCGGTTAGAATGTGTTGTGTGAGAAAAGAATGAAAAGAAAAATGGGAAAGAAAGAAACCATTGAGGAAAGACCAAAAATAATGAAGAAATGAAATGGGTTTTTCACACAAATAAAAACACTTGACTTAATAAATAGCATTGTCTATTGCTGCTTTTTAGTTGATCATGGATTCTGCCTTGATTTTTGAGAAGCTCCTGCATATATACAATATGGCGGCATGATGCCAGCTCCAGTTTCCTACTCTATGTTCCCTCTGACATGTCAGCCTCAGAACTTCGTGATTTTGTTTTTTTCTGTAACCCACAAAGTTCTGTTGGCCATATGTATTAGAGGTGCAGTCATCCACGAAGTGTGGGAAACCTATCAATGGTCACATCTTTAAAAATAATAATTCTCCGTCTTCCAGCAATTATTCATTATCATTAGCTCCTCAGTAATGTATGACCTAAGGATTGTCAATGGTTTTTGGCAATACAGACAATTAATTCTAAAATTCACATGTCAAAACAAGAGAACTAGAGTAGCTGAAGAAACTTGAGAATAAAGTGGAAAGGATCCATCTAAATAATCTCAAGATATGAAAACATAGTCAATATCATTAGTCATTAATGAAATGCCAATAAAAACCACAATAAGACATCACTATCCACCTAACATAATGGTCAAGTAGATATAACAATAACAACAAATCTTGGTGAAGATTCAGAATCAGTCCCTTATGCATTATTGTTAACAGTATAAATTCCTCTTGGAAGAATTTGATAGTTTCAAATAAAAAGGCAAGTTATGCCTAGTATTTTTGTCTCCAAAACAAGAACTATATTGAAACAAAAGATGTATTTGGAGAGTCACAGTAGTTTTTATAGTAGCCAAAACCTGAGGAAAAAAAATCAGTATTTTTGGCAGTTGAATGTCTAAACAAACCATGTCACCATGCATGCCACAAAATGCTACTTATCCATAAAAGTTAGAAAGCTTTTTTTAAAAATATATCTTATTTTTGTTTAAATAAAGAACGTGTATTGGATTTTATTAGTACAAAGCTTTCAAGACATACTTAATCTACTCAAATCTTCAGAGAAATGTATTGATGGGTGTACAAGCAAACCCTAAAATTCCATATGGTGTAATTCTATTTATATTACCTTCCACAAATGGCAAAATTATAGAAATGGAAAATAAGTTATTCACTTCAAGGAACTAAGAGAGGGAAATAATTGGAGTCAAGTTGTTATGGCCATGAAGGCACAACAAGAGCTAGCCACATGATGATGAAATCTACTTATCATTATATCAGTGTCAAAATTCTTCTTCAACATAGTGTTACGGTTTTGCAAGTTAATACAAGATGTTGAAAGATTGGGGAGATAGGCAATGGGGCAATAGGTTCTTTGCATATTGTTCCTTACAACGGCAATTGCTGAATTATCTTAATACTAAAAAGTTAAACTAAAATGCGAGTTGTTTGCATTATAACTATGCAAGTTATATCTGTCAATAAAGAGTACAGCCATAGAATGAAGTGGAATTTTACATAAATTTCTTTTAATAACTAATAAATGGTAGTATGATTTTGTCAATATTGGTGAAGTCACATAGTTGTTTTAATTTCTATATAAGGTTGGCATAATTAAAGAAGTTCAGTAACCCAGACTTTGTCCTCTCTACAGTCTTAGAGTTGTTCTTAGCCTGCAATGGCTGTCAGATAGGTCACCTTACGCATTCACTAAGCAACTACTAGTATTCCATGACTAAAGGCAATCCCTGCTAGAAAATAATGGCAGCATGCATTTCACAGTTGGTTTACCCTTTTCCCTCTTCACTGAAGGCTTTATGTAAGAAATACTCTAGTAACTAATGGTTCCCAACCTTCCTTATGCTGTGACTCTTTAATATAGTTCCTCGTGGTGTGATGACTTCCAACCATAAAATTATTTCATTGCTTCTTCATAACTATAGTTTTGCTACTGTTATGAATCATAATGCAAAGATCTGATCTGCAAGATATCTAATATATGACACACCAAGGGGTCATGACTAACAGTTTGGGAACCAATAAAGTCTAGTTGTTGAGTTCTAAAACACATATACTAATAAATCTACCTTTATGTTAAATAATAAATAACATTAGATGAAGGAAACTCACTAATTTTATGTGGTACCCATTAGATGTATCCACTCAAATTTTATTTTATTTTAGCAAGGATATGATATAATCATGTTTTTGTTCTGTTTTGGGGGGGTGTAGGAGGCCTAGATATAGTCACATGACTTTTCTTGACCAATAAAACATAAGAATTCTTCAGTATCACTTTCTGTTGGAAGACTTTACCAACTTATAGTGTTTAAACATGGTCTGCATGTATCATTATAAACTATAATGATATTCAGGGATTGATCAGTTTGTATACTTCAATGACAAAGATGGGAAATAGAATCTCTCATTGATCATGATGGACTATAATATTGGCAAAAATAAATCTTTGTCATTTTCAATCATTATTATCATAGCATAATTGTGCAAAAAGCTTCCAATAGGACACTGTACTGTAGCATAAAACTTTAAATTTCATTTAATGTATTATTCATAGGTGTTATCCATAGCATTGTTTAATCTAAGGCATAAATATTAAAAAAGTAAAATGAAAAAAAATCAAGTCTTATATGTTTTTGTTTACAGTGAATAAATTACTTATGGTAAATGTACCTATAATAAATAAATGAGAGCCATAATTGCTTTATGATACTAGGCTTTGTATAAGCAGAGCACAAAAAGAGATAATGTATTATATGCTTCCAAGGGATACATAAGTCACTGAAAATATGACTATAACTCTCAGCATTTCCAAGAACTTCAAAGAAGAGACACAAACACTATACATGTTCACCATTCATGAGATCATGCTTGCTGAAATCATATCAGTTGCTCACCGACGTTCACTAACATTTATCCCTGAATGCTAAGCAAAGACCTTTGATTGCATTACCATGTCTATCCAATTATCATTTCTCTTTGTTAATGATACATTCCACAGAATTAGGTTAACCTTATTTTCTTAATATTTAAAACTGCTTAATTTCCTCCACTTTTTAACCACAACAATTACATTGATTTATGTCAAAAGATCTCAATGCAAAAATTAGCAGAGTCATTTTCATTGTATCAAGGTACTTTAATGGAAGTTTTATGTTGTACTCTAGTCTCTTTGCAGTGTTTAGTTTAGACAGACACTGGGGAAAATAGCACAAGTGATGGCGAATTCTGGGTTTATTCCTAGTTATAGAAACTCTAGATATTATAAATAGTTTCCAATAATTTGAGATGCTAAATGTCACATTCTTAAATTTGAGAACATTGGTGTTTCTAATATTCAAGCGACCATGTTTTAAATTTAAGCATGCACATAATATAAAATGAGAAAATTTCACAATCTGGTACTCATCTCTTCTGATCTAAGCATTATATATACATTGATTCTGTTTTATACATATTTAACTGGTTAAGTATCGGGCAAAATGTGTTGACACAAAAAGCATTGTTTTCTTTCCATCAAATTTTATTAAAGGAAATAATTGAAAAAATTAGGAGTCATGTTTTCCAACACAGATGGAAATGGACCCTGGAACCTCAATACTCAAATGTGAAGCCCATCTCTAACTCTTTTGACTGTAGTCATAAATATTGTTCTTATGCTTCAACTTCCCCTTCTTTAAATAAAGATAGATAATTACAACAAATACAGACATGTGGCTATTTTGAGACAGGAACTTCAATTAATTTCTACAGAACTCATAGGATAATATTCAACTCAGAAAATGATAAATGTTAGAATTATGTTTCCTTTAACACAAACATTCACTCCCCACCCCACCTCTATGCTGCCCTTGGCCATTTCAGCAAATCTTAGGGACTAAGTGATCACTCAGTTACAATTCTATTTGAGACATTTTGTGACCTTAACCACAACCAAAAATGAAAACCACCATTTAGTTTGAGAGCACTGGTTTCTGCAAGGAAAGGAAAAGACTGTTGTTGATTCAACCTACATAGCATTTTGGGAATGGGGGTAATAACCAAATAAAGGCAGCAATTTCTCCATATGCTTTGAAGAGGACTAGAAGGAGTTCTGCCACCCATGCCGTGTCCACAGGACAGAATGAGGAAAAGTTTAAATGATAACCAAAGGACGGCTCAAGTCTCTGACTCAGAAAATGATAACCAAGGGAAGACTCGTGTCTCTGACTCAGAAAATGATTCAGAAAATTGCGCTGCAAGCAATGAAAAAAAAAAAAAAACTGGCCTGCCTTGATCAGCATTTGGCACACGGCTCCTCTCCAAATACTGTCACTTTTCATTTATTTTCTCTGTCCTATTTTGACTTCCAAGACCTATCCAGGAATCCTCTAACACACATTGTCACTCGGCAAACATTTCAACTTGAAGACAATAATTTATTTAACAAGATCACTTTCCTAATGATCTTGTTAAAGCTGCTTCTTTGATGGGCCAGTGCTCACATGTTCTGACTCCTCCAGTTGTTCAGTGTTCCTTCTTGTTCCCTACCCAGCAGCAGGTATGAAGGACACTCTTCTCCCCACAAAGAGGCAGTTCCAAATCCTCCCAAACCAGAGGGTTGGGCAGTGACTGGACAGTCAGGTCAGAAAGCCCACACGACGCAAAAGCAGCAAGAGAATGCAGCTTCTGAAACAAGTATCAGAAATCATAAAGCAGAAATATTTTTGAATCAGTGAAGAGAAGACACTGATAAGAACTGGGGGAATTTATGCCTTCAAAACACATAGCAATTTAGATAAGGATTTTGAAAATGTCATGTTGTGTCAGAATTTTAAAAACATCTTACTTTTATTTATATTTCATTTTATTTACATATTTATTCTCCTCTGATTTCCCCTCTTTTTACCGTGCAGGTTCGTGGTGCATCTATTATGGCTTTTAGTTCACTGGTTTAATAGTATTCCTAAGTTAGGGACAAGTCTCAGCATCTATGTCTGTTTCCTATGCTTTTTCGTATGCTCTTTCCTTCTGTTTGTTTATTTTGTCCCATTTTTACTATTAGTTTTTGTTTTATCTTATTTTATTATATTTTATTATTATCCCGTAGAAGCCTGCTTGTTTTCCAATAAGAGGCAGAAAAGGGGGTCTATCTGGATGAGAAGGGAGGAATGGGAACTAGGAGGAGTAGAAGGAAGGGAAACCATAATAAAAATATATTCTGTGAGAAAAAATTTCAATAAAATAAAAAAAAGTTTCTAAAAAAAGAAAAAATTAACAAAAAAGAAAATTCAGGTTCAACATTATGACATTTGTTTCTGGTGGCAATGCTATGACCTCAACGTTACATTCCAATGTTCACAAATAAGCATCTAGACATAATCCAGGCACGGCAGGGACAGGAGGGACAGCCAAGGGAGAGTTGGGTGATGTCTCGTGTTTACAGATCTGGTTTTCATGGTCACATAATTCAGTTGGCTTTTAGGATCTTTTACTTATAATTTTGAAAGTGTGAGTTTAAAATTATGCAAACTGAATTTAATTCAAGTAAAAAGGCAAGAATGAAAGGCAATCCATGAATGTCAAAACAAGTTGGAACTTTTTTTTATTTGGAGAAGCAATTACATTTACTTTAAAAATAACAGATGAAGACTTAAAGAGAGACATCTGTCCCCAAGAGTGTATTTTATAAAATCTCTGTGATAAGCTCAAGTGAGGAATGCTCTCTAAACATGTGATTCTGGGGTTGAGCCCACGGAGACTTTTCTTTTCATCGTGGTTCATTTCAAGCAAGTGGAGACGCTTAAAAGCATGTGGATTCAGAACTAGTGAGAAAACTTGATTTCCGTCTTCGTTTTTACATAATTGTGTAGACAGTACAGACAACTGGTTAAAAGGGCGGGCATACACAAATGCCCTCAGAATACAGCCTCTCTTTTCATCAGTGGCAGTTGAAAGAGAATTGCATAACTCTTTTCCTTGGGTGCCTACACCTGTCAAATTGATTGCATTACAGATAATGGAACTGATTAAAAATTCTGCAAGATGAAAATGGTGTTCTGAAGAGCAAAAAAGTCAAGTATAGAAAATCCAGTTTTTAAACAAATAGATTGATAACTCCTGAGGCTTATCCCTAATTGTAAGCAAACACATAGCTTGAGTCACCTACCTGATTGTAGTTATGTTAGTGATAAGTCTTAACTACTGAATTTCAACATTGCTGTTCCATGCATTGATCTATAATAACTCTAGGAAACTTTGTGTCAAAAGTAAACTACTCAATGGCACTAAAACTATAAAAAGAAATCAGTCGTGCTGCATGTACCCAACGAAGGGGTTCATCTTCAGGAAGTTTTAGGTCACTGTTCATTCCCCCTAAGCTAAATGGGCTCTGACAGGTAATAACGATGCAAACCTGGGTAATCTATTTTGCCTGAATAGCCTTTGTGGGGGAAAGGTGGCTGCTATAATACAGCCCACCTCTTACTCCAGTCAAAGAACCAAGAAACATGATAAATTAAACAATACTGAACTGTTTAAGATGTGGAGATAATGAAATAAGCAAAGTAATAATAATAACTACATGTACTTCAACAATACAGGTATTTATGTCAAAAAGACACAAATCAGAATCAACACTAGAAGTGATGAGCAGTAAAAGGAAGCCTTTAAGGCAAACCTCAACTCAGAAGCTGTTTAGGAGCAAGAATAAACCCATTGGGGTTCTCCTCTATTGCTAGTATACATTCCATGCCCTGCTTCAAGTTCCACCCTAACCTCCCAAAGCCACCATGTCCCAAGGCTGTCCAAGAGCAAAACTGTAAGGTCAAGCCCTAATGATACCGCGTCCCAGCATGCCTTTGCCAGTCTCCTCTGTTTGGCTTTGGGCAATAGACAGAGTCCTCTCCCTACCTCCCACTTTGGGTACCAGAATGAACATTTCGGCTGTCCTCTGTCCAGCCCAGAACTCAAAAGTGGGCAACAGACTAGGAAGGCTGGAGGCAGACAGGGAGCCCCGCAGTCCCCACTGCCCACTCGTGCTTAGCGCTTCGCGCGGCCCCGCGCCGCACTGCAAAGCCCGCCCCACGCGGCCGCAGGAGACACCGGCGCGCGGGTTTCCCGGTCAACCCCGGCCTCCCCCACTCCTCTCCAGACTTCCCCAGCCTCAGTGCCATCCCCGGCGGGGGCTGGCCACGCAGCCTCCCAGCATCACAGCCCACGCCAGCGACCCCGAGGGCAGATCCCGACAGAACACCTCATCCCGCGGCGAGGGCGCGGGGAACCGTGGGCAACCCTGGACTCGGGTGGGCTGCAGCGCGGGGATCCTTCTGCCACGCGCATCCCGCCGCAGCCGCCGCCGCCCCGCGGGCCCAAGGCGCCGCCCCGCCGCCCTGGGAGGCGCCTGCTGCAGTCCCGGTACCCCGCACACGCCAGGCGTGGGTGCACAGGTGGGAACCCCGCGAGTGGGCGCCGGGGCACAGCCCTTCCCTGCCGCCGAGGCTCCAGACTTTGCCAGGCGTCTGCCCTTGCTAGGGCGCCCTGGTCCCTGCGCAGAGGCGCCGCGCGTCCTGGCGCCTCCTGGGCTCCAAGGATCCGGGTTAGGGACAGCGCTACAGCAGAATCCCTGAACCCACTCCTAGCCTCGCACCCCGACCCTCTGAACCCCTGAGTTTTCCCCCACCCCGAGTCGTCAAGGAAGCCGTCACCGCGCACACACACCTTGCAATGGACGGGCGCCTGGGTCACCCACTCGCCAAACTCTTAGAAGGTGTCCATCGTCTGCAGGGAGGTGTGGGCCTTGAATGGGAACCGCTCTCTGATTATTTAGTAATGTTGGAAGTGCCCGGTCCGCTGCCAGAGTTGTGGGTCATGTGGGCACAGCGGAGGCTGGCTGCTGCCTGTACCAGGGTTTCCTGAGGATCCTGAAGCTATGATCTCATCCTCCTCATCCGCCTCCCCCGCCCCTCTCCACGGACGCGCACGCACAGCACACACACACACACACACACACACACACACACACACACCCTCGTGCACACCCCCGCGCGCGCACACACTCAGACTGTGTGGCACTAGCCTCTTCTCTGTACCCAAATATTTCTCCTGGAAAATACAGTGTTTATACTCCTCATTGAAAAAAAGAGAAAATCCTTCCAAATGAAGATTTTTTTCTCTCCTTCAAAGCTTGATTTATGTGCTTTGTTTATTTTCTACAGTTTTCTACCCTCACGTGCAGGAGTTTGAAGCAGCGTCCGTATTAAAATTAAAAATAATCATCCTTTTATATTGACCCAGATTTTGATACAAACCCAAGAACTCAAACAATGTAATTCCCATTTAAAATAGAGGCAAGGACACGCCGGGTTTGAACATGGAATAGCAAGTATATCTTAAAGTGTGAGGTGGTTTTCTATGCCAGGCTGCAAAGATTTCCCAAGCATTACCTCATTTATTTACAGAGCATCTTTGCAGAAGAGGTGGCTGCGAAGGCAAATAGTATTAACACTTCAGAGTCAGGGAAGCACAGGTAAGACAACATAACCTGTGCAAGCACACACAAGTTGATATCTCACCTTAAATATTAATTACACACCCACCTGGAGATTCCTTATGCATCAGAACCAATTCCTAGAAGACAGGTTGCTGAAAGCAGGGAAAACATTACTTTTGTTTTCTATCAACTGAAATTGGAAATCCATTCTACTGCATGTATGTTTGCATATAATCTTCTTTGTGTATTTGCATGTACCTCCAGTTTTAATTTGATTTCTTTTGTATGTGTACTTCCATACTTATTTGCATTTTTAAATTACCTAGATAGCAATTTCAAGCAATTTTAGTCAGTGGGTTTGGAGTAGTCACCAATTTCAGAATTGTATTTCATTCAAAGCCTTTTAATACCTGGCATATACGGAAAGCTGCGTTATGTTTTGAGTAGATGAACAATGTAAGTACAGGGGATCTAGTCGCCACCAGCTTACTTTGAAAAGAATATGCTTACTGACTGGGGATGGCAGGCTCCGTTATTTTGGGTGTTATGATTTGTCACAAAATAGCACAAATTGCAGTTTCTCTTTTCTCTTGGTGGTGTCTGTTTCCTGTTCAAATCCTGTCAGTCTTCTGTGTTCCATGTTTGACAGTTAAGACCTGGCTTCTAAATGGCCAAAGGAGTGTGTTTCACCTGATAATTCCTTGGCTATGCACTGTGCTCACACAAGTTTTAT
>NC_022020.1:13864377-13873792 GCF_000317375.1 Microtus ochrogaster | reverse complement strand
CTATCGTGAAAGGTGATGCTTCTCTGATTTCCCTCTCTGCTTCCTTGTCCTTAGTGTAAAGGAAGGCAACTGATTTTTTAAACCCATATTTCTTGTCTACATTTTACCACACCATGGTACCCTTTTTTAGCATGGCAAGTTTATCTCTTGCTTCCTCTGAGTCTGGTTTGTGACTCTGCCCTTCTTCTTACAACCTCCCTTTGTCCACAAGTCCCGCCTAACTTCTACCTGCCCAGCCATTGGCCATCTAGCCCTTTAGTAAACCAATGAAACAAAAAATATTCACAATGTACAAAAAGATTGCTCCACAGCAGCCCACCCTCTTCCAAACAAATGTTCTGATTTTTTTTTTGACTCCCAGAATGTTCAGCAACTTTTTCCTATTTATTAAGATAACCTTATGCTGGGATTCACCAGACATGAGACGTCACATTCTGACGCCTCACAGTAGTGTGTGAATCATGCCATAAGCACTCATAACTGTGGACCACATCTATGACTGTTATGTTAATAAGCAGCAAGGGTATCCCCTCTGTTTTCTTATGTGTCACTTCAAGATGCGTATGTATATAAAATTATTATATAATTGCCTGAGATACTCCGCCCATGAGGTCTGGTACAGTCAGCTGTTAGGCAGCGTATTCCAAGACTGCAGATTGTCCCCTTATAAGTCATGAGGTCATCTTCCAAGACCTTTAATAGTTATGTGAAACTAAAGTGTACTGAGCCATATATATACACCATGTTTTTATTCCCAGACATTACAGACTTATAACCAACATTCTCTCTTTTCCCTTAAAGGACACATTTTAGGACTTCTTTTTGTCATATCTAAACTAACAATCTAACCATTATTTTATTTTGGGGCCATTATAAAGTATAGTACGCATTGTTTGAAGATGAAACAGAATGCCAGAGGGCTACCGAGTGATTGAAGTGAGCACACACAGGATTGACACCGTAGGATATTTCACACTCCAGGCAGGACAGAGTTAGATGGGGAATTATTCTGTTAAGTTACTTTGCATGGGATGTTACCTAAACCTTGTAAACTGCTAGTTTCTGGAATTATACAGTCATGACTGACTTCGGGTACTTTAAACCACACCAAGGGAAATCTCAGGTAAGAAGACAGTGCTCCATCTCCCACCTAGGCTCCTCTCTCTTAGGTAATGATGGCTTCTATCCTTGGTTGCTATCATAGCTCAGTTGTTGTTGGTATATGGTACCTGCTCAGTCAGGGTCTCTCCTCTGTTGATCTTCCCAAAACCTTCAGAAGACTTGCTACTTCCCTCTGTGATATTCTCCTGGGACTGGGTTATTTGTGTTTAAAAGGAGAATGCAACCTAAATACAGGTGTGTGTGGTTATATTTTTTTGCTTCCTAGTGTTAGAATGTAAAAAAAAAACCTTACCATTTTAAGTAGCTGTAGTTCTAGCTTATAAAAGCGATTTATTAATACATATTATGGTGGCTCACATCTCTCAATGGCATTATGCCAGCATTCTCTTATTCAGGTATCATTCATTTTCTCAATGGACCATAAACAAAACACAAATGTTGTAGATGAAACATTAATGCACTATCACAATGAGGGTTTAGAGAGGAAAAAGCTTGTTGCTGAATGCTATTCTTCAGGAGGTGCTTGGAAAGTCCCTACTTTGCTGATAAAATTGTTTTATCACTATTTTTAATTGCATCTGGGTTGAATTGCTTGAAAGTGAATGCCTAAGAATATAACCAAGGATAAAATTGAGTAAATCAGGAATATCAATGGAAAATAAATTTGATCAATGTAATGGATTCATCCAATTTCTTAAAGACAAGGAAAAGACCCCACTCAATGCAAATTTAACACAATTGTTACTCATGCTTTCTAGGGATATGTCAGATGTTTGGGTGATCATTTAGTAACAATAAAGGAATAGCTACAAAATGAAAATTCAAAACAATTTTATATGTGAAAGTGGTTTGTTTTTTTTTTCTTCAAGTGATTCATTCTGAATAAGAAATAGGTCAGGATTTAAGACGGTGTCTCAGAAAGTCCAGACTGGCCTTGAACTTGTTATATAATCAAGGGTGCTGTCTTGAACCCTTAAGCCTTCATCTCTTGAATGCTGGGGTTACAGATGTTACATTGACCAGTCAGTAAATCTTTCAATACCATGTAAACTGAACAAAATTCTTCAATTTCAGGGTAGGCAGATGGCACGGATTCACTGAACAACACAAAGTGAACGCAGTGGTATTTTATAAACTTTAGTTTGTTTGCTTCATATTGTTTTGAGTGTTATATTTGGCTTATTGATCTTTCTCTTCTTGATTTTGATTACCATGTTTGTGGTTTTGTTTGTAGTTTATGTGAGCGTGTGTCTTTCTTGGATTGCTTGTTTTTTTTTATTTTTTGGTGTGTGTATGAGAAAGGGAAGGAGGCGTCATGGAGTTGGGTGCATAAGAATGTGGAAAGGATCTAGAAGGAATTAGGGAAGGGGACAGAATGATCAGAATATATTGTATGAAATTTTTTCAGTAAAAATTAAATGAAATTTGGATGTGCTGTGTATGTAAAGTTATCCTTGAGCTATGCAATAGTTTAAATATGTTAAATTAAGTATTATTTCTTCTTGTTATATGTTTTTTAATTCAATAGCAACAATATTGCAAGTTCTCTGGTCCATATTTGGTTTCAAATGGTTGGAGGGAAAGACTTACAACTAAACACACCCTATAGCATACATCAAAGGAAATAGAATGTATCTGAATAGTGACTACTTTAAGGAATGTACTCAGTATGGGAATAAGATAATCCCATCCCAAATAGTGACTATTGTTTTTCTACCATCATCCAAAGAGCACTCTCTAATTCACATTACTTATCCTCTGGAAAGACTCATGATTGGACACTGTCTAAAAACTTGTGCTAATACTGTGGTCATTTTATACCTGCTAGACACCAAGAGTGCTCCACTTTTACCCAATACTTCTACATTGTACAGCATATATGGTTCCATGAATGCCAAGTGTCTGATTTGCTGGTAAATGAAAACAGCTTAGTTTTGACATGACCTTGCACAAAGTAGGAGAGAGGAATTTTTCTATTAATTATTAATCAATCTCTTGAATGTTTTCATTAAAAAATATATCCCTATGACAGCATTAAAAATACACATAATAATTTAAAGTTAATACATAATTTCTCATTTTATATTTATACATATGTACCCTTGATTGCATCTTACTAATTTCCGGAGTAGCCTTTGTGATGAAAATATATATTAAATTATGACATTTAATAAACTGTAATTCTACCTTATATCTACTCATCCTGAAAGTCTATGTGTTGAAACCAAATGTCCAGTTTTGCCTGAGTGTAGGTCCCTAAAAGATTAAAGAAAAAAGTGTAAAGAAACGTCTAAGGCTGCTGTTGGCAACAGAATGGGCTGTGTCTTCACTCTTGCTGTCATGGACAAGATCATTCATGACAATCATTATCTGTTATCATTATCTGTAATTCCAAGTGTTGCTAGTTTTGTTTTTTGTTATTTCAAATACATTAAAAGCACTGCTCCATAGTCTGTCCTATGTATATAAAACCAATCATTTAGTCCATTTAACTAGTTTCTGTTAAGACTTTTTTTCAATTTTTAGTTTTTATCAGTTTTTCTATAATGTGCAGATGAGGATTGTTTTTCATATTTTTCTTTCTGGGGCTATATTAAGAAACTGAAATCTATAAACAATATGTTTCAACAATTCTTGGTAATATGTAAGTGTGGTGTATGAACGCTTGTCTGTCTTATTCACGTGCTCCTCTTCTTTAAACTAATTACTTGTATGCTAAATTATTCCTCTTGCCCTGCAAAACTGTGGCAATCTGTTGCTATTTTCTATCTACTAAGATCTTGTTATTTATGTTCTCATTAAAGCTGAGGATCTCATTTCCTGCTCATCTAATGCCAAAGTTACTACTACTTAAATTTTTATTTATTTTACAGTCTTGTTAAAGCTACATAGACTGTAGGGACAATGCATATACATGGAGAAGAGATAGATGTCCGTACTACACTTTCTGCCTTGATCTGAAACTGAGATTTCTCAATGACAGTCCCAAGATACGACAATGTGCCACAATTAAATAAGAAAATCATGAGTCCCAGAATGTATCCTCGTATGTTGGAGATCTAACACAGTAGGGCTGAAAACATGCATCAGTTGTAGAGTGTTTGTCTGACTTGTGTAAATCCTGGGTTTGCCTACACAGCATCATATATAAAATCTCATGATAAAAACCCTGGAAAACAGGCTTCGCCTGAGCTTCATAGACAATTTCCTGGATAGTTTTAATTGGGAAGATAGAGAAGGCTTGAATATTATTATTCCATAGTAAAGTATAATTGTTTCAGGTTTTATTTGTGTGTGTGCTTGTGTGTTTATTTGTGTATACATGTAGGTTAGAGAACTGCCTCAGCTGAGATTCTTCAGGAACTGTCAAGCTTACTTCTAAACAATTTTGTTTAACATATATGTGCTTTATTCAAGTCCCTTCCTGCATTCCTTCCCATATCTTCTCTACCACTTTTTCATCCCAACTTAATGTGTTTCCCTTGTCTTTATCTCTGTCTCTTTGTCTTTCTGTCTCTCTCTTCCTCACTGTCTTTCAGTACTCGTTGAGTTCATTTCATGCTGCCTGCATGTATCGTACTGAAGCATGGGAAAAACTACCCCTTCCTTTCTTTTAGACAAAGTCTAACTGTGTAGCCCTGGGTGACCTCTAACTTATTATGTAGAGCGTGTTGCTCTCAAATTCAGAAAGATCATCTTGCTTCTGCCTCTCTAGCACTGAGATTAAAGGCATGTGTGCAAGCACAAATTAATAAAACCTTAGGGTCAGAAATTGGGGTTCAACCTAAAGATCTGAAAGGCAAAGCGGTCAGCCCCTGTTTTTTACCTTAACCTCAATCTGAAATGGCAATCCTGCCTCCAGGAATCTCAGAATGAGACTGTCTGTTGAGAGCTGTTTCCTCTCAGTTTATAATCTTCTCTAGGGCTGGGATTAAAGGTGTGTACCACCTTCATTAAAGGCATGCATTGACCAGTTTCTATGGCAACTAGTGTGGCTACTGGGATTAAAGGTGCGTGTTACCATAACCTTGTCTGTAAGGCTGACCAGTGGGACTGTTTTAGTCTCAGATCTTCAGCCTGACTTTATTAAAATACAGTTGAAATGCAACTACGATGTTCCAACATCCCAAGCTTCAGTTTGATATTTGAAACAGCATCTCTTTGGATTGGAACTTGCTGAACTGACCAGCCAGTCTCAGAGATCTGCCTCTCTCTGCTTCCCCAGTGTCAGCACTATGAGTGTACTGACTTTATTATGCTTGGTTTTATTATGTGGGTTTGCGGAACCAGAGTTAAGACCTGCTGTGTGTGTGTGTGTGTGTGTGTGTGTGTGCGTGCGTGTGAAGAACTTTAACAAGTGAACAATGTCCCCACCTATATATTTCCAAATTCTTGAATCTTTATATACATAGTACAGGAGCTCAAGAAATACTGACTTATTAATAGTGTCACTTTCATTTTCTCCATAGTAAATCAGACGAGTTTGATTTGTTCAGCTCACTAGAATTTGAGTATACATTCATTTATACAACAAAGATTATCTTTTGATAATAACCATAGTTTGTTGTTTTAGATTGCACCACTGACTTGCTTTGTTAACTGACCTAGGTCATAGGATAATTTTTTTCTATTGACTCTCTTAAAGTCGTGATCACTGCATCCAAGGAACACTTTAAGTGTCTTGATAAAAGCTTCCTATATAAAAAAGAACTAAGCTCTGACAAATCAGGAGACCTGGATTACAGTGTTTCAACAATGCATAGGCATAAAAGAGACATTATTAAATGAAGTATGCCTGAGAATAAATTCAAAGCACAACCAGCAATACATACAAATGACTAAGATCTTATTTTTCTAGTGTAATGCCCAACTAGAAACCTTACCTTAATGGTTTTTGTCTTTTGTTTTGAAGCATTGTTTTGTTTCAAATTAGAATGGATATGTCCCTGGCTTCTCATCATCTGGCTTCTGTTTTCTGATATGAACAGCATACTTTCTCTTCAAATCAAGTCTCCAAAGCGAAATTCAAGTTTCTCTGTTCCCTATACACTTTTCATTTGAACTAATGGAAATGCAATTCCCTCCCTCAATACAAAATCAGGGAAGTCATGGTCTCATTCTATTAGTCCCGTGAAGCACAATTAATAAAAACTCAGGGTCAGAAATTGGGGTTCAACCTGAAGATCTAAAAAGCAAAACAGCCAGCTACAAACTCTTACCTTGACCTCAGTCTGAAATGGCGATCCTGCCCCCAGGAATCTCAGAATGAGACTGCATCTGAGAGTTGTGTCCCCCGAGCCCAATCTTATATTCCTCTCTAGGGCTGGGACCAAAGGCATGCATCATCCGATTTCTACAGCAACTAGGGTGGCTACAGGGATTAAAGGTGTGTGTCATTATAGCTACTGGGATTAAATGTGTGTGTCATTGTAGCTACTGGGATTAAAGGTGTGTGTTACCATAATCTGGTCTGTAAGGCTGAATAGTGGGACTATTTTGGCCTCAGATCTTCAGGCTGTCTTTGTTTATTAAAATACTTTTGAAATACCTCTACAGTCATGTGCGTCAGCTAGGTACCCTGGGTCCCTTTGTTCTCAGTGCTTTTTAGGATTCAGTGCTGAATCCTACTGACATCACCTTGCTTGAGCTATCATTAGCTCACACCTATTCCAGAAAACATCCTCTCTCTTGATTCTTGTTCTCCTGCAATCACTCACCTTTATTTCATTCCCTAATGGTTAACAGCAAGTCATTCCTTTAAGAATCATTATAGTTTTAAAACCTTGCAGGAACTCTCCCTTATCAGTATAATGCAACATAGATTCTTGAGTCTCATATTGTGGTATCCTTATAATTTGGCTGCAACTAGCCAAATTGTGAAGTTATACCTCAAAGTAATTTCAACACAAATCCTCTCCTGTTATCTTCTGACTCTGTCTCCCCAAAATCCATGCACTTTTTTTCTCTTGTGCCTTTTGCCATTTTTCCAGCCTCTTATAGAGTGTGTCCTATGTTGTCCCTGTGGAGATAAACTTAGAGAAAACCAAACACTGAAACATTAGTGAACTTAGCTCAAAATCTTACAGTTTCTACCAACTTAGTACTGTAGAAATGAAAATTTCAGCCATTTACAAATATCTGTGGGACACCATTGCTGAAAATAACTTATCTTGAAATTTGTGGTTCATTACCCATCTAACAAATTATTTAATTTTGTATTAAATTAAAAGGTTTAAAGATTCCCCCAATTTAATAAATGTGACTCATTAGCTGTCTCAAGGAAATTCAAACAAAGCTAGATTTCCTATATGTTCACTAAACTTGATGATGATAAGCTCTGAACTCACTTTTTATTGAAAGATTTTTCTTGGTCTCAAAGAAGTGTTCATTTTCATACCTCAGCAGAATCACGATTATCGTCTAGTCAAATGTAGGACCTTGAGTGGCATTTACAACCTCCCAAACCTTATTAGTCTGGACATAGGTGGTAAAATTAAATAATTATAAAAATAGCTCTATTAATGACTAGTAAGAGCAGCACCTATAGGATCTAGTGAAGAAAAGAGGCTTATTCCCCTATACCGAGAAAAATGGTATCTGGCAAACATAAGCAATTCTCACTGGCCTTACAATAACCTAAGCCTAATGAAATTTTTGCTCATGTAATATTTTATTAGCCATGTGCCATTATTATAGAATGGATCATCTACAGGTATCATGATTGTGTCTGACTTGAGTTAGAAGAGTTGTGATTTTTAGACAACTGGTATACCATGGCTTTGGAATTGAAAATATACGATGTTTGCAGGTATTTGATGTTAACTTGTTAAAATTTATGGATACAATGTTTTCAGATGACAATGTATAATAAAATAGCATGTAAAATTTCAGTGAATAATCAACATCAGTGAGATAAAGACACTTGAAGAAAAATGTTCATCTCAGTGAATGTCAGCATGGTAGATTATTTGCCACCTCCTCGGCACTGCAATGCCATTATTACACCCCAGAGTTTAGAATCAGGGAAACAAAAGGCAGGAACAATGGAAATCAGGTAAATAAGTATTCGTCATGTTTATTGACTGTGTAAATTTTTGAATCAACAGAACTCATTTAAAAATGGGTAAGATTGCACATGCTGTCAAACAGGGACCCAGTGGAAACATATTTCTGGGAAAATAAAGAAGTTTGAATATCTGTGATGTTAACCTTAATTATCAAACTTGATTAAATGTGAAAGCAACAGAGTCAAGACTCTAGGTGTATCTATCAGGGCATTTCCTAAATGATTAACCAAGGGGAGTTGGTGGGAACTTTCCAGGGGTTGGCCTAGATAGAAAGAACTCTGAGGGAAAAAGCATTGGTTCTTGTTTGCTATGGTGGCTGATCTTGGTTGTCAACTTGACAGACCTGGGAATAGCAGGTTGTATAATTTTTTAAAAATGTTGCAAGATCCCCAGTGGCAGTAGGCAGCAGAAATGCTGTAGGTCCCCAAATGGTAGTAGCAGGTCAAGTGGTGGCAGACAGTGGGCCCTGGGAGCAGCCAGTACCAGGCAAAGACAGCTGCTGGTCCCTGAGCAGTGGCTGGTCCCAGGAAGGGAGACACATGGCAGATGGGCAAGAGACAGAGATATGGATAGGCAAGCCATGCAGAGTGAGGTTGAATATTTGTTTATGAAGGGGGAAGGAAGAAGGGGAGGAGAAGAGAGGAGGGGAAGGGAGTGAAGGGGAGGGGAGGAGAGGGAAGGGGAGAGAGAGAGAGAGAGAGAGAGAGAGAGAGAGAGAGAGAGGAGAGAGAAAGAAGGGGGGAGCAGAGAAGTGGGGAGAGAGGCAGAAGCAAAGCTGCATCTTCAAAAGACAGAAAGAGCCAGCTCAGGCCAGAAGCTGAAGATCAGCCTACCTCAGCAGATGGGGGAGGGAGTGGGCATGGCTTGTACAAACAATCATAACAGTGGCCTCAGCTGAAGACTTGCCTTCATCAGTTGGGACAGCAGTTTGCATGTATTTGAGCAGTTTCTTAATTGTTGAGTGATACAGGCAGGCTCAGCCCACTACACCGTCACTTAGCAGGTAGGTCTGAAAAGCACCTGAATGTGAGACAAAAACAAGCCAGTTTGCAGCCTTCTTCTTCCAGTACTTACCCTGGAATTCCTGCCCTGCTTGAGTTCTGGCCTTAACCTTCTTCAATTATGACCTGAAAGTGTAAGCTAAATATACCCCTTCCTTCCCTGTTGAAATAGGAGTGGCGGGGCCGCGACCCCAGCACCCCAGCTCCCTGTCTAACTTATGCCCA
>NC_022020.1:13862562-13864277 GCF_000317375.1 Microtus ochrogaster | reverse complement strand
TTGAAAGAGAGCAAGGATGAGTATAGAGGAGGGTTTGGAGAGGGGAAGAAGAAAAGAAAAATAATATAATTATGTTATAATCTCAAAAAATAAAAAATGAAATCAGAACAAGTTTAATGTGAATGCAAATATTTTCTAAATTTTGCTGCATGGAAAATAAATTCTGGAAATTGCAGAGTCTCTTGTTCTCAAACTATCTTTTTTGTTTCCTTTGAAAACTTGTGGGAATTTGGTGGCAAGGGCATAAGGTACTAGCCACTTAGGGACTTCCCTGCATTATTTAAATTGTTAAAAATTGAGTGGAAATAGTAAATACTGCAGAAGAAATGAGTAGGCTAATTTACCAATGAAGTGTCATGGGAAGAATGACAATGGACATCATGGCAAAGACATAATTTAAGAAGTTAACACTATAATTCAGGGAAAAAACTAGGCACCCAAGGGCACAAAATACATGAAATGGATAATGAAGAGGCGGGCTTGCAAATTGAAAGCCAAACAGTGATAGTTTGTCATTTAAAAATCATTTCAGACTTTCACGTTGCTTTTCAGAAGTCTTCACCGAGCCTTGAAGTAAGTTGAAGTAGCATCTTTGTGGGTTTGACTTATAAGGAACATGATAGCTCTCTTTTTTATGTGTGCAATGGATATTTTTAATGGAGAAAGTATTCTTAATTTATTTTTATTTGTGTATATATGCATGTCTGTGCATGTGTGCATGACACATGTATGTGGATACCTGAAGAAGCCACACGTGGTTGGCTTCCAATTGCCCAGCATGAGTGCTGGCCACTGAACTTGGGTCTTCTTGAAGAGCAAATTTTTAACATGGTGATGAACAATATTTATAAACTACATTATTTTTGGTTATATTTAACAAGGAAAATAAATGGTTTAGCATTTTTTTTTCATTTTTGGAAAACAGGCTGTAGCTACTATGAGACTTGCTTGTTCACTATGTGAAGAAGGAAAGCTTGGTGAGTATGCCTGCTTATTTAGTATGTGCTCTTACACAGTAGGTTTGTTATGGATGTATATGATGGCAATTGTTCTCTATGAAATGTTCATCACTTGTAGGCATACAGAATTAACAGTTTTGAATATTTCAGACTCATATGACAGAAAGATGAGTTCAGAAAAGTTAAAAAAATATAAAGATGCAGGGCAGCAATGGGCACACACCTTTAATCCCAGCACCCGGGAAGCAGAGACAGGTGGATCTCTGTGAATTCAAGACCAGCCTGGTCTATAGAGCAAGTTCCAGGATAGCCACAGCTACACTGAAAAGCCCTTTCATGAAAACAAAAACAAAAGACTTGACTGCATTGTGAATTGGGAACTCTCATGGGACTTGAGTACAGACTACAGTGTTGATTCTGCTCTTCCAAGCTGCTGGTTAGATTTCAAAAATGAAAAATGCATTAATAGCTCAACACAAACCAAGGAAATAAATTAACTGAGGTGTGGCTTAATATTCATAGGATTTTTGTCCATGTGCATACAAAATTTTGAGGCCAAGGTGGACTACTTAGCATATTTCTGAAGATTGCCATTGTCCTCCTGTATTATAAAAACCATTGTCTGATGTAGGCAGAGTTTTTCTGTCCTACCAGTAAGCTCTGTGCTGCCAATCAGCTCCCAAATAACCATAGAGAGACTAATTATTAATTATAAATGCTGTCCAGTAGCTTAGGCTTATTACTAACTAGCTCTTA
>NC_022020.1:13859344-13860122 GCF_000317375.1 Microtus ochrogaster | reverse complement strand
TTCTGTTCTGTTTACTCCTCCCACCTATGTTTTAACCTATCAGGGCAAGCAGCTTCTTTATTTAATTAACCAATGACCTTCCTCCATCACTTCCCAACTTACTTGTGGTTAAAGTGCTTTATCTTAGCAACTGAAAGTAGCCAAGACATCGTCTTCACTTCTTGCTGGTAAGTGTGTCTAGCGTGTTGTTGTTGCTCTGGATGACATGCTTCACCGACATCGCAACCCAGCTTCTTAGGCTTTCCAATGTGGATGGAGGGCCTGGGAGTCCAGGGAGTCAACAGGTATTCAGTTGGACTGAATTAGGACTGAAAAGTAATTCAGTCTCCTGGATTGAGCACTCTCAGCAGCTACAGGGTTCCTGACTTCTCCAGTTTGCTAATGGACATTTTAAACTATCATGCAATCCAACTTAATAAATCTCTTTCATACTGGAGATTCATCCTACAGATTCTGTTCATTTATAGAACTCTAATACAACACCCAAGTCCATAGCACTGTTATTGGAAATGAGGCAGAAGTTGGCCAGCAAGAACTGTTAGTGGTTCAACTCGTCTGTATTTTCTGCAGAAAATCTAGTCATTCTGTTTAGTGAGCTGTAACACTGATTATGATGTTGGTGATAAATTTGCTATAAGGAGATTCAATTATATCTGGTGCACTGTTTTCAATTTGGGTCTAGAATTATACAATTGAGGATTACTTGCATCAACCCCAAACTGTTAAAAGGATATTCACAACAGCTTTATTCGTAACTGCTCAAAACTTGTTACAACCT
>NC_022020.1:13856833-13859244 GCF_000317375.1 Microtus ochrogaster | reverse complement strand
GAGAGAGAGAGAGAGAGAGAGAGAGAGAGAGAGAGAGAGAGAGAGAGAGAGAATATAATTGGTGTCTTTTCTTGGATCCAAAGAATTGGGATTGTTATATTTTATTGGTGAATGGAAGAAGAGAATGTAGCACACATATATAGTGATATAGTGGAATGGCATTCGTTTCATGAAAAAAAGTTGTGCTGTCACTCTTGGTGTGGATGAGTCTGGAGGATACCATAAGTCAAATACAGAAAAACAAATGTCACATGATCTCACATGTGAAATATAAGCAACTGGGACTCATAGAAGTAGGGTATAGAATTGTGTTTAGCAGAGTCTTAAAGAGGGGAAGATGGGGAAAGGGAAAATTTAGCTAAAGGTCTAGCTTCAGATGAACAGAAAGAATAAGAATAAGAACCCCTTCAGAAAAGAATGGCTATGAACTATTAAACATAATGCACGGTCAATTTCACATATTTTTAGGTGGGGGTCTCACTGTGTAGCCATGGTGGCTAGCCTAGAACTAGCTACATATATCTAGCTAGCCTCAGACTTACTCAGGTGTGCTTTTGTCTGCTTCTGGAGAGTCCTGGGAGTAAAGGCCTGTGTTACCATTCACCAAAAATATTATTAAGTGAGGTGACAGATTACTTCTCAGAATTCAAACTTTCTGCAATGTGAACATATAACAAATCTTCACACTCTACTCCATAAATTCATAAAAATTTTAAAACTGAATGTATATAAAGATTAGAGTGGGAATTCTGATCTTGGAGGCCGAGTGTGGACTTGTGTGAGACTGAGTGTTTGTGGAAGCTGCATTTTGAACTATTACTTCTATGGAAGACCCCACCCTGTGTGTCTCTAGAAAGCAGAAAGAAAGATATCACTGTGTAACATACCTGTCCACCAAGAATTATAACAAAGTCCCCTCTCCAAGAGAGCCTGTCCTTAGCTGAGAGAAAAATTCCCCTAACTATACATGAACTTTTCCTAAGGTTTCTATCTTTAGAAAAACAAGTCATGGTGACAGAGACACACACCTATGGTGGGCACAGCTCAGATTCATATGCCTAAGATGAATAATGTTAATAGGACATGCAATTAAAAGATCCAAACTAAATGATACAACTGTGATAGTGAAGAATTGATCATTTGAATTGGGCTGGATAAAGAAACAGAGCTACTACTAATGACTTGCTGGAACAAGTAGGCAGCAGGACCAATGGTTTCCTCTGTGAGGTCTCCTAAATGTTTAAAGAAGAAATGGGGTCAATAAAGACACAAAAAGACATGCCAAAGTGGGTCAAGAAAAAAAAATCATAAGGCTTCAATCCTACACGAAGAACTATAGGCAATTATGGAACACTGAGAGCAAGAGAAATTGTCTTGCCCAGGAAAGACCACACCCATTGGCTGTTCAATATCAAATACCTGAAAACATATTATACAGATGAGAAGGCTATATTTAGGAATCTTTATGTATATACATATAAGCATAAAACAATAATTAATGAAAAAAGATGCCTTGAATTTTAAAGAATCAAGGAGGAGAATATGGGAGGGTTTGGAGGAGGAAATGGAAGGGATAAGGGCTGTAATTATATAATAATCTCAAACATAATAAGGGCAAAAAAAGGAAAAGGGAAAAATAAAATGGCACTAGTTATTCATAGTCTGGTCCAGAAAAGAGGAGGAGAGGAAACACTTGGTAATTCCCTATTTTAGACCAGCATGATACTGATATCAAAACCCGTTGAGGGTTTATGATCACTAAGCTATGCATTTGAACACTCTTGGAACTTTATTCATATTCACTTCAGACTGAAAAAAATCAATAAACAAATGAACAAACTGTGTATGTGCATGTAATGAAATAATTATTCCTTAATAGATGAAAAAAGCTATTAAACTGAGAAGACGTGGGTAACTTGTTAGTTTTCTGCTTAACTACATCTTTTATTATTTGAGAATTTCATAATGCACATAATTGTTTTGATTAAATCCATCTCCAACTTTTTCCCTTCTAGTTCCTCCCTTATTCTCCACTACTTCCCCTTCCAATTTCCTGTGGTATATATCACAATACATATATAATATTTTGTAGTTATAATTACAATGCCCCTTTCCTTTTATTCCAGCCAACAACCACTCTCATGTACCATCACCTCTTTTTCTGTTCTCTCTCAAAAATTAAACCCATTGAGTTCACTAAGTGCTACCTGTATGTGCATGGGTGTAGTCAGATGTTAGCAGATCCTAGTTTCTGATATCTCTCTCAGCTGTAGATACAATGCCCCCATGCCCACTCCTTTTCTCTGTTTACATGCATACATTCAGATTCTTTTCTTTCATGACTTTGCCAGTCATATTGCTCTTAAGGCCTACCCTAATGACTGTGTTTAAGTTTATTCACTATATATATA
>NC_022020.1:13851658-13856733 GCF_000317375.1 Microtus ochrogaster | reverse complement strand
TTCATTTTACAGAACAACCCAAATTTTACAGAACAACCCAAACCCAAGTTCCTCTCCCTCCCCTCAGGCCTCTTCTCCACAGACAAGTGCATTCCGGGGCACTAGAAGTTAAGGCATCAATATGAGAATTGGAGGTTGACAATGATTTTCAAAGGCAGGACAGTTTTCTAACCTCAGCCTGTGTAGATGTAAACATCAATGGAAAAAGGAGACTTTTTAAATGCAAGGAAAGACCTGGGATTGGGATCCTGTGGGTTAGTCTTTAGACTGAGCAAACCGAGGGGACTAGTCAGGGGGCAGTTCTACATGATCTAGGTATGAAGAATGGATTGATCCTTAGGTTCATTTGGAAAGGATAATGTTTTGAAGAGTTAGTGAAAGGTAGAGAGTGTGGCCTTGTTCAAGGAAACATCCCTTGGGCTATGTCCTAGGAGACTACATCATAGTCTAACTTCTTCTGATGTGCCTTTTCTCTGCTTCTTGCACACCAGAAGGTAAATATATTTCTTCCATAAACCAAGCTCACTATCAGGACACTTTGCCAGGAGGGTTGAACCTTCTAAAACGACACTAAAGTCTTTCCATCCTTAATTTGAGGTGCTTGGTTGCAGTCATATAGAGGTAACCAATAGAGTAGCATTACTCTGGGTTATTCAGGAAGGCACAATTTGATAATTCTGTTCAATTAAGGGTAAATAAAGCAGAAGCATAGTGGAAGTTGGGTACATGTGACAAAAAGTTGACCCTGCCTCTATAAAATAAAAAGGTGAGGAAAACTTCCCAACCTTAAATGTGTAGAAGGAGCATCACTCTGTTGACCTATCAGGAAATTCTGGACCAGGATTAGAACAAAAACAAGCTTTTGTTTGTTAATTTAGTTCGCAGTAGAAAGAATAAGAAACCAATACATATATCACCGGTAGAATACTTATAGGTAGCTACTTATGCATGGATTTTGTAAAAGCCTAAAATAATAACTTTCTCTACACATAAAATATCATCTGTCTTTTGTTATCTAAGGTATGCTATCCTATCCTATTTGTTTATCAACCAGAAATGAACTCAGCTGGATAGAGGATGAGGCTTCTATTAACATGTCTGCAGCGGAGATGCTGAGGAGAGCTGAAGATTATAAGCAGAGTATGCTAAATTAATCATGAAGGCTATGCAATATTGGATTAATAGATTAGCATGTCTCATATTTTTCTTATTATTTTTAGATCAAATGTCTAGTGCTAAATGCAGCTTTAATATGCCACTGCTTGGATGTGCCAGCTCTTAAGCTCCTACTCCGGCAATGAAAGCTGCATCAAATTTTACAGCGAGAAACAGGTCCTAGTTGATCAAGTACAAAATAAAGAGTTGATTCAGGAGCTTACAGCTTAGAAAATACTCATGGAAGCACCATGGCTCTTAATGGCCTTTCTCCTAATAATCCCACAAAGTAGATAAGTGGCAGGACTTGGATCCCAACATTTCTGCCCATTTCTAGTGAGTTGCTTAATTTCCATTTGTTCTTAATAATAAATACCTGGAGTTAGCTATTAGGGTATGAAAGCTGAAAGATCAGAGAAGTAAAAGAGCCAGCCACTAGAGAGACCTTTTACCTCTACCAAATCCTCAGACCAATGGGGCCAAGATCCTGTCTCCATGAATCCTCTGACTGAAAGGACTATTCTGTCTCTACAATTCCTCAGACTGAATGCCTTGAGCTCCTGTCTCCTGTTTTATATTCCTCTCTTTGCTCAGACATATCACCCCTATCTCCATCTCCCTAGTGCTGGGATTAAAGACATGTGACCCCCAAGTACTGGGATTAAAGGTGTGAGCCATCACCACCTGGCTCTGTTTCTCTTTTAGACTGGATTAAGATCGTTTCTGTCGGGGTGGGTTTGCTTTCATTGAGCTCTGTTTGTTTGTGTCTGCTTCCTGCTTGGTTTTATTGTGTGTGTGTGTCCTTCCTGTCTTTTTTTTCTGGCTAGTTATTTATTTCTTTCTTCTGTTTTTTCTTCAGACGATTTTTACTGTTAGATCACAAACACAATATCACCACACTAGTGCTGAAAGCAAATCCTCCCTCTGATGCAATGGATTATTTGTGAGTAGGAACTACGTATTTGAAGGGCTTTCTTATTTTTTACCTGATCATTCTTTTAGCACCTACGTTTGAAGACTAAAACCTGAACACCTCATAAGAAAAGAAGATATACACAGCTCCTAGATTCAGCACTCCTGTTTGTTCTTAGGAGTTCTTCCTCTGTGCAGTACACTCGCTTCTTCTGCTCTATTTGCCTAGAGTTTGTGCAGCGCTCTGTTTATCTCTACCATGGTGCTTGTCAGCTGACTGCACACATGTCTTCTCACTTAGCCTGCATAATACAAGGAATGAAGCAGGCAATAACAGAGTCTTGTTGGGTAAAGAAATGGCTGGCAATCTAACAACAACCCCTGGCTAATTGGTGTGTATTTTCCAGTGAGCTGGTTATTTCCACCCTTGTCTAGCATATTCAGTTTACGCCTGTCTTTTTCAACCCTTTCTCTAATGTGTTGTTAGTACTGTTGGATGAAGAAATGGCTGACGGTCTAATTTCGATATCCTTCTAATTGATGCATGTTTTCTGATGAATTGATTATCTTCACCTTGTTTATCATGGTTGGTAGAATTTTGTCTTGGTTTTATCATTTCTTTAATGGATCCCCAGTTGTACAGCTTCTTGGTTAGTTAGGATAGTCTTAAAGAAACTAGAAAGTTGGCCAAAAGTAAATTCAAGGGTCATGAAAATAGTAACTATCCAATTTAATATCGTTGCAACTGCATTTAAAGGTTCAATAAAGTTTTCTCGTATAAATGAACAATGGGGAAACACTAAGTTTGTGATGAGTCACAGAATACAGAGTAAGTTTTGTTCCCCAACTCTAGTGGAGGGAAAAGGTGGCAATTACCAGAAACAACATGAATCTCATAAAATTAATGATCCCTTTAGTTAACACTGAGGTGAAGTTTCATCTGTAAAAAATTAAATTCGACCTCTGGTGGATTTTTCACTGCTCTGGTGCTGTCCCTACCAGCCTGCAAGCAGATGAGAGACCGGCCTGTAAGCTACAGCCCTACTCCCACCACGCACTGAACTCTGTCCCACCGAGACCCACTCCATTGTCCAACCCCAAGCACCTAAACATCTTCCCCATGGCCAACCCTCCCCCACAACCCCAGTAGACTACACAGGTGTAAACCACACCAGTTGGAAAAACAGGTGTGTGACTGGCCTTTCAGGTGGACTGTCTCCAAGTACAGACCCTAACTAAACCCCAGGGCATATCCTGTGCCCCTCCCTTCTCAGTGAAGCAACTGCAAAGGAGCTGGACCCTGCTCCCATAACTGGTGAAACTCCACTACTCTGTTGTAGTCTCCATCAACCTGAAAGTAGGTGAGATACCTGCCTCCAGGCTACAGCCTCACTCCCGCCACCCACTGGATTCTATCCTGCCAAGACCCACTCTGCCATCCATCCCCAAGCACCGGAACATCCACCCCATGGCCAGCACTCCCCACAACACCAGCAGACTACATAGGCACAAGTGCAAACCACACATGCTAGAAAAACAGCAGACCACACAGGCATAGGTGCAAACCACAACAGTTGGAAGAACTGGCACAGGCACACCAGTTGGAAGAAAAGATGAGTGAAAACCAGTATGTATTCAACAACTGAAAGAGCACAACCAGAATTCAGTGACCCTACAGCAGCAAAACCTGAACATTCCCATGCAGCTGAAACACAAGAAAATGAACTTATAAATTACTTTATGAAGATGATAGACGTTCTTAAAGAGAAAACCAAAAGTTTTCTTAATGAAGCTGAGGAAAAGACAAACAAACTAATGGAAGAAATCAATAAATCACTTAAAAAAAGGTCAAGAAAAAAAAAACCAAACAAGTGAAGGAAATGGTTTAAGACTTGAAAATGGAAATAGAAACAATAAAAAACACACACAGACCAAGGGAATTCTGGAATGTAAAATCTGGGAAGTAAGCAGGACTACAATTATAAGCATCATCAAAAGAATACAAGAGATGGAAGAAAGAATCTCAGGAATAAAAGATAATGGTAGAGGAAATAGACACATCAGTCAAAGAAAATGTTAAATCCAATAAATTTCTAACAAAGACTGTAGTGATATTTTGTTTTTGTTTTAACAAATAAATCTTTCCTGAAGATCAGAGGGCAGAGCTAAGGCACTAGAAGCCAGGGAGCGGTAGCATATACCTTTAGTTCCAGGACTCCAGAGGCAGAGGCAGAGGGATCTCTGTTAGTTCAAGGTCACGCTGAGCTACACAAGATTGAATCTGTCTAAAAGAGAAACAGCTCATACAGAGATGATGCCAGCACTTGGGATCCCAGGCCTTTAATCCCAGCACTAGGGAGGTAGAGACTGGAGTGATATGACTGGGCAGAGAGATAAATGCAAAGTAAAAGGAGACAGGAGCTCATTGCAGTCTGAGATTTGGTGGAGACAGTTGAGGATCACCCTTACATCCAGAGGATGAAGTCTGAGAAGACTGTCTAAGGACAGAATTGTCCCTTCTGTTTGATCATTGGTAGAGGTAAAAAAGTCTCTCTAGTGACTGACGACACTGCTTCTCCAATCCTTCTGCTTTCACTCCTAATATCTGACTCTGGGTTTTTATTATTACCAAGAATTAGAATCTGCACTACACAAAACATTTGGGTCACCACAAAAAGAGCAAACCTAAGAATAATAGGGATAGAAGAAGAAGAATCCCAGGTCAAAGGTACAGAAAACATATTCAACAAACTCATAGAAGAAAACTTTCCCAACCTAAAGGACATGACTATAAAGGTACAAGAAGGTTAAAGAACACAAAATAGGCTGGAAAAAACAGTACCCTTGTAAGATAATAAGCAAACGCTGGGCAATGGTGGCTCACGCCTTTAATCCCAGCACTCGGGAGGCAGAGACAGGCGGCTCTCTGTGAGTTCAAGACCAGCCTGGTCTACAGAGCTAGTTCCAGGACAGGCTCCAAAGCCACAGAGAAACCCTGTCTCGAAAAA
>NC_022020.1:13834571-13849226 GCF_000317375.1 Microtus ochrogaster | reverse complement strand
GGCAGAGAGAATATCCAAATTAACAAAATCAGAAATGAAAAGAGAGACATGACAACAGAATTTGAGGAATTATAGAGAATCATTAGGTCACACTTTAAAAACCTGTGCTCCACAAAACTGGAAAATCTAAAAGAAACAGGCAACTTTCTTGATAGGTACCACATACAAAATTGAATCAATACCAGATAAACAATTTATACAAACCTATAATCCCTAAGGAGATAGAAACAGTCATCAAAAGTCTCCCAACCAAAGAAAAGTCCAGGGTTATATGGTTTCAGTGCAGAATTCTACAAGATTTTTGTAGAATAACTAATATTAATTCCTCTCAAATTGTTCCAGACAGTGGAAACAGAAGGAATGTTGCCAAGATCTTCTCATTAGGTCACAGTTACCCTGATACCCAAACCACATAAAGACTCAACTAAGAAAGAGAATTACAGACCGATCTCCCTCATGAACATCGATACAAAATACTGACAAACTGAATCTAAGAACACAACCAAAAACTCATACACTGTGATCAAGTAGGTTTCATCTTGGAGGTGCAGAGATGGTTCAACATATGAAAATGTGCCAATAAACTACCATATAAACAAACTGAAAGAAAAATAAACCACATGAACTTCTCATTAGATGTTGAAAAAGGCTTTGACAAAATTGAACAACCCTTCAAGGAAAGGTTCTGGAGAGAACAGGAATACAAGGAACATACCTACACATAATAAAGGCAATATACAGCAAGTCAAAAGCCATCATCAAATTGAACAGAGAGAAAAACAAAGTAATTACACTAAAATCAGGAACAGTACAAGTTTGTCAACTCCTTATATATCTATTCAACATAGAATTCCAAGTTTTATCTTGAGTAATAAGGCAAAAAAAAAAAAAGAAAATCAAGAGGATACAAATTGGAAAAGAAGTCTAACTTTGTTCTTGGGAAGACCTAAACATGAATTCACACACCTATGAATACCCAATTTTTGACAAAGAAGCCAAAAATATACAACGGAAAAAAGAAAGCATCATCAACAAATTGTGCTGGTTTAACTAGATGACAGCATTTAGGAGAATGTGAATAAATTCTTATCTATCTCCCCTGCATGGAACTCAAGTCCAAATGAATCAAAAACCTCAACATACATCCAGTTACACTGAAGGTGATTGACAAAAAAAGTAGAAAGTAGCCTTGAGTACATTAGCACAGGAGACTACTTTCTGAATTTAATACCAGTAACATAGACACTAAAATCAACAATTAATAAATGGGACCTCCTGAAACTAAGTAGCTTCTGTAAGGCAAAGGACACCATCAATAAGACAAAATGGCAGCCTACAGAATGAGAAAATATCTTTCCCATCCCCATATTGGACAGAGGACTGATATTCAAAATATGTAAAGAACTCAAGAAACTAGATATAAATATACCAAGGAATCCATTTAAAAATTGGGTACAAATTTAAACAGAAAATTTTCAACAGAAGAATCTTGAATGGCCAAGATACACTTAAAGAAGTACTCAGCATCATTAGCCACAAGGGAAATGGAAATAAAAAAAAACCCTCTGAGATATTATTTTACACCTGTCAGAATGACTAAGATAAAAAACACTAAAAATAGCCTATGCTGGAAAGGATATGGAATAAGGGGGAACACTTCTTCACTGTTTGGGAGTGCAAACTTGTACAACTACTTTGGAAATTAGTATATCAGTTTCTCAGAAAATTTGGAATCAGTCTTCCTCAGGACCAGTGATACCCCTCTTGGGCATATACTGAAAGGATGTTCAACCATACCACAAGGACACTAGCTTAACTATATTAATAGCAGCATTTATAATATCCAGATTATTACCTAGATACCCCTCAACCCAAGAATAGATAAAGAAAATGTGGTATATTTACACAGTGGAGAATTACTCAAAGGAAAAAAATGGCATCATATAATTTGCAGACAGATGGATGGAACTAGAAAAAAAAATCATCCCGAGTGAGGTAACCCAGACACAGAAAGACAAACACAGTATGTACTCATTCATAAGTGGATATTAGATATAAAGCAAAGAATAACCAGGTTATAATTCCCAGTTCCAGAGAAGCTATGTAACAAGAATGACCCTAAGAGGAATGCATAGATCTTCTTGGGAAGAGGAAATATCCTGGGTAAACTGGGGGTAGGTAGGAGTACAGGGAAGTAGAGAGAGATAGGAACATGATGGTTCAGGATGGTCCAGTTAAGGTCAGGATGGACAGGGAGAGCAATGAAAGAGATATCTTGATAGAGGAAGCCATTGTGGGGTTAGGGAGAAAGTTGGTGCCAGGGAAACTCCCAGGAACCCACAAGGATGACCCCAGCTAATAATAATAAGTAGTAGAGAGAGTGCCTGAATCAGATTGGTGACTACCCTAATTGTCATCATAGACCCTCATCCAGTACCTGATGGAAGCAGATGCAGAAATCTATAGCCAAGCATAGGGCTGAGTTCCAGGAGTTCAGTTGAAGGGAAGGTAGAGGGATAATATGAGGAAGGGGGGCCATCAAGATCATGACAGGAAAACCCTTAGAGCCAGCTGACCTGGACTCTAGACAGCTAGGGAGCTGGCATGGGAATGATCTAGGTTCTTTGCATGTAGGTGACAGTTGTGCAACTTTTCCTTTTATGGGGCTCCTAGCAGTGGGACCAGGACTTGTCCCTGATGCATGAGCTGTCTCTTTGGAACTTATTCCCTATGGTAGGATGTCTGATTCAACCTTGTTGCAGGGGGGAGGAACTTGGTCCTGCTTCAACTTAATATGCCATGTTTTGTTGATTCTCAAGGGAGACCTCACCCCATCTGAATGGAGATGGAGGAGGAGCAAATGGGGAGGGGTAGAAGGAAGATGGGGGATGGTATGGGAGGAGAGAAGGGAGGGAAAACTTCAGTTGATATGTAAAAAAACATATAAAGAAAAATAAATTCTTTCATTTGTATTCAACATATATTATGTATTTGAATTATATCTATGAAATATTAAATACATATACAGACACACACACACACACACATATATATATATGTATATATTTTGAAAGTGTGTTTCATTGAAACACCTATTTCTAAAAGACAGACTCATGTAAACTTAATTTCTTAGATTGTTGGTAAAGTTGATCATCATTCTGTGTACATCAGACATCTGTTCTTATTTCCTTTTTCTGTGTCAATATTGCCTACCATAACAAGAGCAAAGAGAACAGGGTTGACTCTGGTGGAAGGCAAATGAGAACATGCTGTGCTCCCTTGGTAACAGCTCTGGAAAGGTTTAGAGAAGCCCATCTGTTGGAGGAGGCTGTTTGTTAGTTCCCTGCTGCTTGGCCTTGAAATAATCACACAGAAACTGTATTATTTCAATCACTGCTTGGCCCATTAGCTCTAACTTCTTATTGTCTAACTCTTAGATATTAATTTAACTTATCTCCATGAATTTGTTTATCACTACATGGCTGTGGCTTACTAGGTAAGTTCTGTTTGTTTCTGGCGGGGTCTACATGGCTTCTCTCTGACTCTGCCTCCTTTCTCCCAGCATTCAGCTTAGTTTTCCCCATCTACCTAAGTTCTGCCCTATCAATTGGCCAAGGCAGTTTCTTTATTCACCAACAGTATTCATAGCATACACAGGGGAATCCCACATCATTGACCAACTGGTCTAGCATTATAATTGTCCAGGTTTATCAAGAAAAATGTATACCATCTACTTACTGGTTTTTACATAAATTTAAAGCAAATTATAATCAATTATTTTGAAATTTGCTTACAGAAGTAACTTGACATTTTTTCACATCTTTCTGCAGGTTAACCAAATACTAAATTAGTTTAAAAGTTTAGTTCACATATTTACTCCTAATAGCAGAATATAATAATTAGGTACTGAAAAAGTTTACTGATCAGATTTTTGAAATATATTAAATAGTGCCATTGTATTTCAAAAGTAAAATGAATTTAAAATTATTAGTCTTCAAACTAGTAGGTTTTTTATTAGTAGGGTTTTTATTTAATACAGAGAATAATATCTAGAGATGGTGATAAAAATGAGAAGTAAACTAAAACTTTTAGGGTATCATTACTGATAAATAAAAATGACTATACTGCATGAAAAAATAATATAGAATTAACTCTATATTATTATTAACTCTAAAATGCTTATGCTGTCATTTTGAGCATATAACCAATCAACTTAATGATACAATTGAGTTCAGGGTCAATGCATAATGCACAACATAACATAACTACATAGCTTTCAAATAGTTACATTAATAATAGATAGTCTAGGAGCGTAGTAACATCCAACTGATGGTTTGAGCTGACAGAATCTTGATGACATCACATACATGGACCTTCTTGACTGAATGTGGCTATTTCCATCCAGTTTGGATGTCTACCTTTATATGAATCTTGAGTACAAGCTTATAAATTTTTCTTGAATTGGGAATCACAAGAGAAGACTACAGCACAGAATGAAATAATTTTCTCCTTCTTTGAAGCATAAAAATATTCAAAACTGGTGACAGTAATAGCTGTACTTCACATCACATGTAGAGATATAAAAATCGCATATGCATAAGCCTGTTAAACAAATTGTATATCTGAGTAAAATTTGGCAATCCCTCACCAAATCCCTGTTTCTGCTTTGTGGCTTTAACTTGTACCTGAAAGCCTGGATTATTTCTCACTCTGAATTTTCACTTACTCCAAGTGTTCTATCTCCATCAATGATTTCTTAATTTAACAGCTCACATTTTAAATACTACTCATAACTCTTCAGAGAACAGTAGAATTGTCTTTTGATATCTTTTTTATTTATAGGAAAACATTAGGCAACTGGAAAGCATAAATTTCTTAGCATGGGTTATTATCATTTCAGGGAAAATTGTGTTTGAAATGAACAGATGCATGCAACACAGATCAGTGGAAATGATCAGATTCTTACATTCTTACAATTCACGCGTTTGTTATGACTAGTATTTAGAGGTAAATAAATATTTAATACAAAAATTCCAGCAATTCGATAAGAAAAATAGCATTCAATATGAGTAAAACTATTACAGCTTGAATGAAGAAGCACTGCCCAGAAAAGTCCTGGTAAGTTAAAAAGTCTCTCTGATGTGTAATGTCTGAAAGCCTGCACTGGCTTCTGCTCAAATGGACTTCCATTTTTCTTTAAAACTGTATAAATTTTTAATCACACAAATGCTTCATGAATAAATATTTCTGATGTGAATCCAAATACAATAATAAATCTAAGGTTCTTTTGACTATCTTTTCCCACCCCAACTTATGTAGCTTTACAGAAATTACTATTATGAGTCTTGATACATTCCCTCACATTTTTATATGGATTTTCCTATAAATATGTTATAAGCATTAGCTGGTATAACTAGACTTCCACAGGAAATATATTTTTATTGATATTCTGTTCACTCAAGTTTCTGCATCAAGATCTTTCCAAACTAGCAATGAACATAACTGCTCATTCCTGCTTATTTGCTCAAGTAATTGCTGCAAATACTGGGAAATAAATGTTCTTATGTCAGCTTTGTTGGGTAAATACAGGAGGTGAGATGTAGACTTACAATCAGTGGGCAGTGAGAGTGCTTATGCAGTTATCACTCTTAAAAGCCTGGCACCATGTGCTATTTCCCCATTTGTACCGCACAGAGTAGTGCATTGGATATTCCTTGTGTGTATATACACATGTGTAAGTGTTTGTACACTATGCATATGGTATGTGCATATGTGCTTGCGGGTGACTGTACCTATCCGTATGCTGCATTGAGAGCAGAGGAGCCTGGTGTCCTGTCGGTCATTCTCCTCTTTATTCCCTTGAGAGAAAGAAAGTCACTGAACCCAGAGCTAGGTCCTCTTGTTGCCACTTCTGTAACATTCTACTTGGATGTTGGGTTCAAGATCTAGGTTGTCATTCTTGCGTAGCAAGCACCAAGCCATTTCCAGCCCCAAGTTTATTAGCTTTAAGAGGATGTTGGAAATCAGAGCTGGAGAGATGGCTCAGTAGTTAAGAGCACTGAGTTGTCTTCCAGACAGCCTGGATTTGATTCCCAGTACCCACATGGCAGTTCACAACTATTTCAGTTCAGGGGAGTTTAATATCCTCTTCTGGCCTCTTCAGGCACCTAATATTCAGTGCACCACATACATGTAAGCAAAACTTATATATTAAATGTTTGAAAGCAGCACCAAAGTATGTGTGGGCCAGGCAGAGACGCAATGACTCAAGCCCTGAGTAGTGTTTCTGAGATAGCATCACTCTGTCTCTGTGATATTTGTTACAGAACAAATAGTGAAACAAATCTGTGCTCCCTTTAGGAGTGTGTGTGTGTGTGTGTGTGTGTGTGTGTGTGTGTGTGTGTGTGTGCATGTGAACAATGCACCTTCCCATTGAAAAGAATATGTATACGGAATAGTTGAAACACCTGTCAGTTTCATGAGTAATGGTAGATTCCTTATTTTAATCCTCAATTTCTCAGATTTTTGTCAAATTACAACATCTTTTTATAATTAACAAGTCATTCATAATTTCTTCTTCTATGATTTACATTTGATACCTTAAAACTACTAGGTGTAAATGTGAAGTAGGCTATAGTCAGTATTCTGGGACTCTCTAAGGATTCTATAAGTGTAAACAAAAAGACAAGAATAGACGATACACTAACTAGCTGGCACACACCTTTCATCCCAGCATTTGGGAGGCAGAGGCTGGCTGATCTCTGTTGAGATCACACAGAACACAGAAACCCTGTCTTGAAAAACCAAAAAAAAAAAAGAAAGAAAGAAAGAAACATTAAATATAAAGTATGCACCTAGCTATCGCTGTCACTAAGCGCACCCTCGCACCCTCTTCCTGATGCATTGCTCATCTATTTGCATCCCATCCTGGGAGAACGGTCTCTCAGGGTCTCTCAGCTGTACATTTTCTTGGCTTCTGTCTCCGCTGGCTTTAGCTGGGCTGGGTGAATGGAAAGAACCACAGGAGGACAAGCAGAGAGAAAGCTCATAATCTGCCCCACACCTCTTGGCCTCCTCCTGCTTGTCACTCTACTTCTGCGGTTCCAGTGCTCACCGATTCAACTCGCACAATTTCCTCTTTTAGTTAAATGATTGTGAGACTCTCATCTGTTCCCCGCAGGAATACTGCTGGACATGGCTTCTAATTAGAGAACTAATGACATCCTAATTTAAGAGCAGCTAAGAAAATGTCTTTCCTGATTTGGGTCCAAATCTCTCCTTTTAGGAAAGTCAGATTCTGCATCATCTGTTTTTCCCCCCACACTGAGTAGAGTCAATACCAGTCAATGCTATATTGAGCATTTTCATGTCTTAGAACAGATAATTTGCACTGAAAATGCAATCTGAAATTCAAGCTGATGCTTAGATCAATTTTACCAATTATGAGGAATAAATGTCTGCTCCCAGTCTTTCAGAAGTGGTTTTTACTTTGGGGGATTTCAAAGACATACAAAAGCTGACAGGCTAACATAATCAGTTCTCCTCCCACCCTGTGCTGGTCATTATCAGTCTCTCATGTTTACTCCGCAATCCACTTGCTCACTTCTCGTGTTATTTTTCAACACACTTAAATACGTCATGATTCTCTACTCTTAAAGGTCAAGATGTTTAAAAATATCTATCTATGAATCATTGTGACAAATAAAAATGCCTTAATATCAAATATATGCTCTTCAGGTTATTTTATATTGCATTTATATTTGGTTTAATTTAGATCTCAGTAAAGATTCATGTGTTACATATCATCTCTGTCCTCCCTCCCTCTGTCGCTTCCTCCCTCTCTCCCTTCCTTTCCGTCTGTCTGTCTTTCTTTTTGAGACAGTTTCTCTATGTAGCTCAGACTGCCTGATAGTTGCTATGTAGGCCAGACTGGCTTTGAACTTGTGTTGTGTCTGCCTCAGCCTCCCTTGTGCTGGGGTTGCCATTGGTCTGGGATTGTGGCTTGTGATCCTGTTTTAAAGCATAGACCCTTATCCACGTTTTGTGCATTGTAATTTGTTTTGTTTTTGAGGACTTGAAATCTGTTGCTTGAGAAATTTCCTACAGTTTGAAATTTTCTGTTTGCATGTTGATTAGTAACATATCTCCCTAAATCATACACTTTTTATGATTTACAAGTTATAGGTGGCATGAAATTTATCAAAGTTTATTTTTAGTTGTGTGGACTATTTCACAGATGACCATAGTGTATTTTTCTTTAAAAATACCTATTTTCTAGTTTTTCCTCTCTAAATATTGCCAACATCCACAGTTTCTCAACCCCCAGATCCTTCATGTTTTACAAATGCAATGAGGTCTATATTCTGCATTCATCAACTGGAGAACTCCCATTACAGCATCACAAGCAAACCTGCTCATTGCTAACTATTTGGTAATTCAGGGTACAGGTTATATTAGAGATGAATCACTAACTGTTTGGTAATTAAGGGTACAGATCATATTGGAGACAAATTGCTAACTATTCGGTAATTCAGGATTACAGATCATATTGGAGATGAATGTTCAATTTTTAAATTACCTTTTCCCTTTTTAAAGTATTAAGATAGTTTAGCATACATTGGAGTCATGATCAATTAGTTCATTTTAATACTATTATGAATTTATGTGCTTTGAATATTGATGCATTTCAGTTTTCTTCACTGAGAATCAGTTTGTCCAATTTCTACCTCATGGGACCTTCAAGTGGTCTATGTCTTACTGACAAATCCTTAGCAACCTTTGGCAGTATCCAGGCTATTTGATATTCACAATGTTCTTGTTCACCTCTGACCCTAGATCTGAGATTGACACACTCCCTGGAATCCTTACTTACTGCCCAACTTCAAACTGGAAAGAAAGGTTGTTTGCAGAGCCAGAATCCATATATTCTTGGGGTATATTTCCATTGGTTTGCCCATTGTTTCTAGGCCTTTCTTTTGACAGAATTTGGGAGGGATATAAAATGATATGTTACCTTTTTTAAATCTCCTATTTGGGTACATTTGAATTATTTTTCTCTTGTATAGAATTTTAATAACATGTTTTTGTTTGTTTGTTTTCCTGTACGAGCATTAATTTTAGAATTCTAGTAAGACCACTGCCTTGTGTTAATAGGCCTATTTTAGCCACTTTAGAAATATCTGGAAAAAAAAGAAATATCTGGAACAATTTTTAAAGAATCAGGTTTTATTTTGGTTTCTGCTATTAAAAGATTGATCCATTATAGCAAGGAGGAATTGACATAACCCAATGATGGTCTCCTGGATGCAGGCAGAGAGAGAGAAGGAGAGAGGGAAAGAGAGAAGGAGGGGGATAAAGGGAAGGGGAGGGAGGGGGAAGAAGAAGGGAGCGGGGAAGACAGAGAGACATAGAAAGAATTCTTTCTTTTATGCCATCTTGGTCCCCAGCGTATAGTGCAATGCTGCCTATCTTCCCACATTCAGGATAACTCCTGTCCCTTAGTTAACTCTCTGTGGGACATCTTCACAGACACACCAGAGATGTGCTTTTCTATTCTCCACAATGCTTTTCAGTCTAATGGAGTTGGTGATGAGGGGTGCACATCCTGCCATTAGTGATATGTTTACATGGAGAGCTTATTTGCTATTATTTGGTGATTTTGATCTTCATGTATATACTTGTTAAAATCCATTGCTGAATCATTGATACTTGTACTTTAGTGTGTGACTATGCTCTAAAATATATCTTTTTTGCTTTGGAGGGAATTTATTAAGACCAAGTTTGGATTATAGTTGTGGCAAAGAGAGACAAGGAGGGAGACAGGAAGAATGGCTCTTGGGAAAAGAAAAGTATATAACCAAGACATAGATATATGCTCAAGAGAAAGTCCCATTTAAGTGTCTTGACAGTTTAGGTGGCTTTAAATTTTCTTTCTTGAAATTTAAAGTGGGGGACTCCTTAAAGGTGGAACTCTCAGAACATAGGTGATAAGGAAGCATCTCCTCTCAAATGTAAATCACTACACTTCACTCTACAATATTATCATTTTAATGGGAGAAAGAACAGGTTTCCACCCTATTCAAAGAACTGCAGGCATCTAGGAATACTGGGTGTGGAAGAAATAATCTTTTCCAGAAAAGAGAAAACAAATTGGTTATCCAATACCAAATGGTCAACCCTGAGAATCTACATACAAGCAACAGTATAAAGACTGAGTAGGTTATATTTAGAAATGTATATGTATATACATATAAGCATGAAGCAACAATTAATGAAAAAAGAGGTCATAAATTTGGAAGAGAACAAGGAGGGGTATAAGAGAGGATTTGGGGGGAAGAAAGGGAAGGGAGAAATGCTATTATATTGTAATCTCAATAATTAAAAACAATTCCTGAAGAATTAATGCAGACATAGTAAAAATAAGAATAAAAGTAAAATGTTACTGTTTAGTTTATTATGTTCAAAACACTTCATCTTTAGCCTATAATTTGTTTTTTTTTTTAACTCATACATAAACCCCTACCCACAAAGCTACCACCAAATACCATTTCCCACCATGTCTCTCAGTTTGGTTTGTTCTTATCTTTTAAGCAGCAGGGCTAGACACTTCAGCAGCCTCTGGGAGTTGCCACAGCTCACTGCTCTGTCTTCCATATTCACTATCTCTTTTTCTCTTGGGAAGATTTCTTGGAGTCATTCTTTAATCTCCAGTTCTACTACAGCTTCTCACTTGTAACTGTTTGTCTTGTCAATGATACACTGGATCTATTGGTGGACTAAATATAAATTGTTAAACCACAAAGGTGCTGTTTCTTTTCGTTTTGATATGTGTATGAGTGTTCACACGTGAGTACAAGTGAACATGCACACGTGTGCCTATGAATATGAAGATCAGAGTTGAGACGAGGTGCCTCTCTCAGCTGTTTTCTGCCTTCTCTACTGAAGGAGGCTCTCTTGCAGACCTGGAAATGAGGTGATGTGGCTTGTGTAGCTAGTCAGCTTTTTCTGAGGCTCCAGTCTCACGCTTGCCCCGCCATGTCTCTGCCCAGCAGTGGGGCTATATATAGTCTGGCATCGGTACCCATCCAATGCTGATGAGGGTGCTGCGATATGAACGCCAATCTGCATGCCTACACTACACTGAGCCATCTCCCCAGCCTCGTGGGCTTTGTTTCACACTGTGGTTCTCCCATTTACCATTCATGGGATGAATTCATCTCTGATGCTGACTTCTGTTTCTTGAAAGGTTTATTTGAGCACTTGAGATAATAAAGGTCTTGACAACTGTTCTTTCCCTAAATTATGAAGCAGTTGCTTCTTAAAGTAGGAATATGTGTTTTCTGGTCTTGTAGTGCAAGGACTCATGAAGTTCTCAATATTTTGTTTCCTGCTTCTTATAACCATTTCTAGCCAATAACCAGTATCCCAAGGTGACTCCAAAGAGACCTTTCTCTGTAAATCTGTGAGAACCCATTCTCACTTTAACATTGGTAGATCCTAAAGCCCAATTGTCAAGTAGACTATTTCACAGTTTCCTTTCTTTCTGATGGTGTGTCCTGAGTCTAGACTGACCTGTTGTGTTCTCCTATGGTCCTAATCTCTACACTATCTCTCATTTAAGGTAGAAGGTCCTGATTTTTCTTCCTGGTCCTGAGCTCTGGTCCTTGCCTGGTAACCTTGCCCTGTCCTAATCAGAGTTCCTTCTTTGTGCCTGGTAGCTTGCTTTCTGAAAACTGAACATTTTTCAACCTCTGCTTATTAGCCAGGATTCTGACAACTGCTGGCATATTCTCCTGGTATGAATTATCTTGGAAACTCTTTCGGGTGCCCACCCTTCTCAGTATCACATGGCCCCCGATTTTCACTGAATTCTTGGCAAACGTCATCTAAATTGAAGTGATGCAGCTGTTTCACAGGCTTTCTGTTTGCAGTATCAAGAATCCTCCACTGCAGATCTGCCTCTGGGCTTGTCTCACCAATGTGTGTTCCTTCTGAATGTATAGTTAGAGTTTGCAGTTTTGACTGTCTGTTCTTCCTTCCTAGTTAATGGATGTAGAACTGTGCCCTGACAACATCATTATCTTGTCCTTGGACTTTTGATACATATTTTCTCTGTTTTCAGATGTGTGTTTTGTGCATAAAGTATGCAGCTAATTGGAACTAGACACGCCACGGAAGGCTTGTCTCAATTGTCCTCCAAATTCATCTTTCTTTGTCTGCATTGGGTTGTTACCTAGACTGTTCTACTCATCAGAGGAGTCTTTCTTTTTCTTTTCCTATAATCAAACACTGCCTACTCAAGTCACAAACGATGTTCCATCCTCTTTTTTAAAAATCACCTTTAGCATCGCCCCTACCAAAATCCCTCAGATTTTCTTAATTAATTCAAGATTTCTACAGTGCCATTTACCTTAATAATATACATATTTTGGCTAAAGTATTTAGACACAGTACAGTCACTAATGTTCACACAGTAGGTTATATAAGAAACCTGGGACCCACCATGGAACCCTTCTGTACCCCACCACACTACACTGCTTTTAACTGTCCTGATAAATCCCTTTGAATCCATGGCCTAAACCTGCCCATTTCTCATGGTGTGCTGGGTTCTCTTCTCTCATTGTTTGTGCCTATCTTAATTTTCTGTGACAAAAGTCTGTGCACCTCAAATTTTAAGGAAGAGATGGTTTATTTCTAGCTCATGGTTTGAAGGGATATTGTTTGCCTTGGTGGGAAAGGCATGGCATCTGGAACACAAGCTCCCTAGTCACATGTGTTCACAGTCCTAAAGAAGAGAGGCAAAGGATGGTCTCTAGCTTCCTGTTCAACCCTTCTGTGACCTCAGTTGAGAGCATGGTGCTGCTCATCTTTTGGGTGACTCTTGCTTGAATTCAGTCTTTCTGGAAACACGTTCACAAATGCTCCCAGAGGTTGATTTCCTAGGCAATTCCAAATCCATCAAATTGAAGTTGCATATGAATTGTTTATATGAATACCTTAATACACTTCACTTCATCACCCGTGACTCTGTGACTCAGTCAGCAACAAACGACATATTTAAATCTTTGGTGGCTTTCTCTTAGAGTAAAATTTAAACTCATTTATATAAATATAAGCCCTACATATCCTTTTCCAGCTCTTAATTTTCTTGCCTCTTCTAGCCCATATTCCTGTACTGCATACTTTGCCAACCTGACCTATAAACTCCTTCTAAAGCATGCCACACTCTGAATAGCACTGGGAAGCTTTTAGGCTTCTCTGCCTCCCTTCCTGCCCCTTCAATCTAGACATCACTCATTCAAGGAAACCATGTCCAAGTTACCAAAGCTAAGTCAGCCATCCTTCCTGGGCTTTCTTTATCATGGTTTATGACTTTTTTTTAACACTGCTAACTTCCCCTTGGATTTCACCAGATAGTTAACTCTGAGAGCAACGCTGCATTCACTCTGTCCAGTATCATATTTCTGTGCCTAAACTCACTTTTGCACAAAATAATCATATAGTAAAAGCTCATTTGTAGATGGAGCCACTGTTAGGAAATTCTTCTTAATGCCCCACAACAAAGTTGCATCCCTCCTACCAATTTACATCTCATTCAGTTTTTCTTTTTTCTTTTTGGATTTTTGAGACAGGGTTTCTCTGTAGCTTTGGAGCCTGTCCTTGAACTAGCTCTTGTAGATCAGGCTGGTCTTGAACTCACAATGATCCACCTGTCTCTGCCTCCCAAGTGCTGGGATTCAAGGCATGCACCACCATCGCCCTGTTCATTCAGTTTTGTTGGCCGTTACACCCCACCCCAACTATGCCTATCAACCAGCATTGATTAATCCCTAAAATAACATATTCAATTTTTTTCTATACAGCAATTTGCACTCACTTATCAAGCTCCAACAATAACCATTTATTAGCAAGCATTCTCTTACTCCAAGTTCTGCATGGCCTAGCTAAGGCTGTGCCTAGTTTCTTCCAATGCTGAGATCGAGGTATTAGCAAGCCTAATTTTCATCTAGACTCCAGGGAAATGTGCTTGGTTTGCTTGGAGAATTCAGGTCCTTCCACTTATAGAAGGCATTTGTTTTCTGCTTGTCAACAAGTGTTTGTTCTCTTCCTCTGCCTTTGCTTTTGAGAGTTGCGAGGTAGCCTTTTCAGCTGCTGTACCAGGGATTCTTCTTCACCTTGAGTCCTGGCCACACTCTGCATCTTTAGTTTTTATGGTTTTTATTCTGACACCCAGATATAAAAGATCTTGGGGGGGTTTGTTTGGATCTACCCTGTAATCTCTCAACTTTGAGTCCTGTTGATTTCACACCTTAATTATTTCTACCAAACTCTGTTATTTTCACATAAAGTAACTAAACCACGTGAGTGATACGGTATCACATTTGCTAGATTCCACTTCCACAAGTGCAAGAGGGTCTCACAAAGTCCATGGCCCTGTGTGTGGGAGAGTCTAGGCAGAACTCCGTCTGTCAGAAGCATCAGACAGCTTTGCTTTTGCTTGGTCTCAATCTCTACTCAACAGACAGAAAACACTGAGCACTGAGATCTTTATGTTTTTAATTTCACTGCTATGTTCTTGTGATTCCAGAAATGGTGTTTGAAATGTCCCTTTGCTTTGTAAGTGTCTCTTGACTGCCTCAAATGGGAAAATAAAAA
>NC_022020.1:13824896-13834250 GCF_000317375.1 Microtus ochrogaster | reverse complement strand
CACATGTGTGGAGGTCAGAGGATAGGTTATGGGGGTAGGTTGTCTCCTTCCACCGTCTGATTCCAGGCATCACACCTCACTTGTTGGACTTGATGGCAAATGCCTTTACCTACCAAGTTATCTCCCCTGTGCTTGTAAATATAGTTCTTTATGGAGTGTGGTACGAGTGTGCTAAGAATGCTTCCCCTTTTAGCCCTTGCTCATGAAGACAGTGTTAGGTCTAGGGAATGGATGACAATGCATGTTTTCATGTAATATCTCCCGCGACTTTTCTCTTTTGATCATTCCTGTGGATGGTAAAGGCCAGAAATCAGCATCCTTTTCCTTGTCCTCCTCCCCACCTATGAGAACACTAACGAATTGATTTAGCATGACACGTATTCAGCACAGTCTTCTATACTTGACTCCAATGAATGAATCAGTTATGCATGCCAGGTGAGAGATCAGGTTTATATGTAGTGCTCTAAGATAAAAATTAAAACGGAATTGCATCATCGGTATTAAAACGAAAGGAATGTTAAGGTGTACTGTTCTGGCAAAAATACGAAACTCTACGAAAAGGAGGGAATATATGAAGGACCATCCCCGACTGTGAAGCAGTCTCTTGCCTGTAGAGAGAGAAGGGTTTCAAGGTTGAGAATCCGTTTATCATTTGTTTAAATTTCTCTATTTTGCATGCTTATTTTAGCTATCGAGAATGACTTTTTGTAATTTTGTCAAATCAGTGGCTCTGCAAGTATGGAAACTTACATGTGTTGTATTATTAAAGGGTAGGCTATCACCGTATGATGATGATTAGGTCCTAATACTGAAATTGTTGTTTTGACTCTCCTACCACATGAACAATTGGAAAGTACTGTAACATTCTAGAGCCATGTTTTGCTTCTCAAATGAAAAGCAAACGGAATACAGAGAAGGCAAGCAAGTGGCTTCCTTTCCACTTATTAAACTCATATGCTCTATAACACAACAATGTTGAGAACCTTTCTTACAGAAATCCATGTGTGTGAAACCAGAGCCCTATCATAAGGCAAAATACTGTATTTAATAGAAATAATGAAAACAACCGTAACACATTTCTTTAAGATTTGCTTGAATAAAAATCTATAATTCCCAATGGCATATTGCTATGCCTGTAGTCGGTTCACTCGACACCAAAGAAGCTTCTGGCATAGATGGTAACTGACACAGAGATTCATAACTGGACAGGGTCCAGGTAAGAGACTTTGGGGCCAGAAAGATTTTCAGGGGAGGAGGTGGCAGGTAACTCCGAGAAAACAGCATCTTCCAGACACCACAGGGTTGATACACATATGAACTCACAGAGCACGTGGCAGTGTGCACAGCCCTGTGCAAGTTCAAGCTCCACAAAATTCTAGCACTGAGAATTGGAAGTAGAAACAAAGTCCAGACTATAATCAAGAAGCTCTTTGTAACTCAGACCTACTGGAGAAGGGACAATCAGTGCTCTTCAATGGAGTGTCACTAGGTATATCAAAACACTACAGAGCAGGCCCTGTGTCCAGGCGTAGTGTGTGTGTGTGTGTGTGTGTGTGTGTGTGTGTGTGTGTGTGTGTGTCATGCCTTTTGTTTCGTTTTGATATTTTTTGTTTATTTGTTTTATCATTTGTTTTTTGTTTATGGTTTTTGAGGAAGAGAGGAAAGAAAGAGAAAGGACATGATGAAAAAAGATAATGATGAAAAAAATTGTTTAAAGAAAAAATAATTGTATCTCTCACTTTTATAAAAACAAAAGGTGTTTTCATGTGATTGTTTTCACATAAGGACAAAATCTCAAATGGCATACACCAAACATGCCTCTGGTCATAAAGGAGGGGGATGATTTTGCTTTTTATTTTGTTCATTTATTTATTCATGAATATATTTTCAGTAAGCCGGATTTCTCCTCAAAACCTCAAAAAAATTAATAGCCATGGGGTTCTTTGGTAAACATTAAGAAAAATGAGTCAAATGGGGAAAAACTGTTCTCCAGCATCAGAAAAGAAAAGAAAATGCTAGACTGTTAGGGTGAGGAATGTGTGTGACATTATCGTCACAATAGACCCAGCTGTGGCCAGGCTGCTCTTCCAAAAGGGAAGCCTCGGTTCATATCAAAGTCTTGCAAGGTTAATATGTCAGACAGTCCTTTTCTGGAACCCTGTGGAAGAAAGGAGCTGCACAAATGAGCAGAGAGAACCAGAAAGGTAACAGGTGAATGGCCGAGGATCCTTGGTGAAAAATATCTAAGTGATTTTTAAAGGAGAATGGAGCAGATTATTACAAGGTCAAGCTCCCCGAGAGTCGCTTGTATGGCATTTTCCTCTAAATTGAAAGAGCCAACCCTGAAAATTCAGCACACAAACAAGACTCACATGTCTCAGAAAGTTCTTGACAGTGACACCACACACAAGGTTGCTCTGAGAAATTTTATCTCTCCAAAGCAGACACCACAGAGCTGTGCTATGATGCCTGCAAGTGGTGTGGAGCGCGCCACAGTTGGTGGTTTCGTGACCTGTTACACTGACTGGAGTGGGCTTTTGAGTAATAGACGCCTATATTCATCCACACTCGTATAAGCAATCCCTCAATCACAAATCACATTCACTGCAATACTAGCTGGTGTTTCAAGTTGGACTTAGAGTATCCTTGATTTTATCTGGCGCTGTGGCCCCATCTGAAGTGATGGGGTAACCGTAAACATCTCCCCAGATCCTTCTCCAGCAAGGTCTGCGGCGACTTTCTCTGTGCTCCACCACTGGCTGGCTGTCACCACGTTTTCCTTGTCATTCTTGGAAGGTTTCACACTTGCATCTTAGATTGAAAACTTCCAAGGCCTCCAGTTTCTATCCAATCATACCTTGCCTCAAATTTCTCCTGTGGGATTTCATTTTAAAAGCTTGTTTTTGAAGAAGCTGAGGCGGTACCCGGTTTACCAAAGTGTTGATGTGTAGGTAAAATAGGGCTTACAGGAAAACTCGGAGCATTTTAACCTGTCTAACAATGAAAAGGAAATTGCTAAGCTAATCATGTAAACCATAGGAAACTAGAAAAACAATAGACTAAGCTAAGGGAAGGTGAGCACACCAAGAGAGAAGGTAATTTTAAAAATTAATTAATTGAAAATTATAAAAACGGAAATGAAACTAAAAGCATTATTAAATACTAAAATGCATGTAATGACAATAAAAAGGGAAACATCGCCATGACCATAAGAGCAGCTAAAGTAGTAAGGAAATAAGGAATTAATCTGGAAAAAAAAAACAGCCAATGAAATCAAACATTCGAAGTAATAACACAAATATTGAAATACAAAATCTGCTTAAGTTTACTTATTACAAACTCACACTCACGCGCGCGCCTGCATGTGCGCGTGCGAATTAACTTTTTTTTGAGACAGGGCTTCTCTGTAGCTTTGGAGCCTGTCCTGGAACTAGCCCCTGTAGACCAAGGTGGCCTCAAACTCACAAAGGTCCTCCTGTCTCTGCCTCCCGAGTGCTGGTATTAAAGGAGTTTTCCAACACTGCCCAACTTATAAGAAAATTTTTAACTAAATAATTGTATATCTGTTAATGAAAATCAATTACAGAGCTTATCTACAACTATCTTACCATTAAACCTATGGTCAAGATGGCTTTTTCTTGTAAATTTTACCAAATGTTTAGGAAAACAGTAAAAATTGGTACAAGTTTCCATGAGAAATGGAACAAATGAGGATTGTTTATAATAAAATTCATGAGGCTGATGTTAGCCTGATACAAAAAGCTGACAAAAGCATTTAAGAAATAGACTACCACAGACCAATATCTTCCATGAGGTCAGATGTAAACCTGAACTGACATGTGGATGATTGAACCAGCACTATGTAAGAAAGACCAACTGAGGTTTGTTCAAGGACTGACTTATTCTTATAACACTGAAATTCAATCAGTGTAATTCATCTATCAACTCTGATCATCTTAATAGATATGAGCATATTTTTATCAATTACAAAAATTCCACAGTGATCCTAATATAAATTCTTTAGAACAGAGGAATTGAAGAGAATCTAGTCGGCTGAAAGTCATGTAAACAGTACCTCAGACACTTAAAAAAAAAAAAAAGATTTGTCTTATGTGTTTAAGCATCCTCAGAGGCTACAAAAGGACAGCAGATTCCCTGGGGTTAGAGATGTAGGCAGTTGAGAGCTTCCCAACATAGGTGCCAGAAAGCAAAACTGGTCCTTTGCAAGAGCCGCTTTCTCTGAGCTCTCTCTGCGGCCCCTCTAACACTGTTCCTGTAGTGAAAAACAACCTCAGACAGGAACAGCGCTGGACGGTTTATTCTTTCTCCTGTGGTTCAGTGCTCTGCTGGAGATTCAAGCCAGTAGAATAAAGCAAGAAAAATACATAAAATAATGATTTGTCAGGGAAGCATTAAGGCTATCGTTAACATTCGTCATCTTTTTATAGTTCAAAAGAACTAACAATAATTTGAGAACATCAAACATCAGCATTTCCCTGCCTTTGTCCACTTTGTTGTCAGTCTGAGAAGACAAACTGCAGCATTAAGAGAACTAAGTTTTAGAGAGAAAAATAGAGATGTTAGGTGCACATTCTTTTCAAACCATATTGTATCAGATGATCAGTGTACATAAAGTACATTATCAAGAAAAGTCAAATAAATGTGGTATCTGTCTGAACTCTGGGAAACAGGTTGATTGGTGAATCATGAGGGAAATTACATATGAAAATATGGAATGGATGAATATGATGCTTTTCTTCCCTCAGGACTGTCCGTATAATTTAAACATCAGACTGAATTTGTAAGAAAGGAATTCAAAACCTAGAAAAATTGCTGTTTCCTTTGAGTTTTATTTTATAAGGAAGAAGAAAATGCTATTAGCATAATCATGACAATTTGGTTTATAATTCTGCATATAAGCACAAATTGTATAAAATTACAGCAAAATATTATATGAGTGCAGGTAACGATCAGTCATTCATAGCAATAATTTCTGGCTTTTTACCTTCAATTCTCAGATTGTCTTGACAATAATTGTGGATAATAAATTCTGTTCTAAAATTTATAATGGAGATAATTTAGTTGTGATACAAAATTGCATATTTTGTCATCAAGCATTTTATATCTGGGAATTTTATTGTAAACAGTTCAAAAATTTTGCCTTAACACATATTACCATTGTTATGAATCACATAAAAGTAAAACACTAAAAAGAAAATTTCTTCTGACTCTTACCTTAAGACTGGGTAATAGCTTGTAATTTCTTAATAGAATTATGTATTCAGAGATTACCTGTCCATTTTTTTAGAAAGTGAAATAGCTGCATTGATATATCATGTTTGTATGATTTGTGTGAGCAGCTATAAGAAATCTTTCAACATTTTAGGTTTCAAAGCTGCTGTCTGAATTCCTCTCCACTCACACCCAATAACCTCTATCATTGTAGATAAAATTTTAGAGTAGAGATGGCATGCAGTTTAGAATATAAAGGCTGTAATTTTTGCCTCTGCCATTAGCTTTGCACCAGTCAGTATTCTGAGTGAGGAGGGGACTTGATTGTCTTATCAGAAAAATGTGAAGAATGGTAATTATTCTATATCTCTAGTATTGAATACATAATAGTCATTTATTCCCTCCAAATTTATCATACAGTGGTTAATTTGCTAATTAATCTGGACCAACATCATCTTTTAGGTTTTGGACCTTATGAAATTTTATCTTAATGACTACCTAAATAAATAGGAAGCAACAATAGTGCAAAGATTTCAGCTCTTTAAGTACACAGACCTGCATTTAAATCCTGGCTCTATCTTTCACTACTGAAATGTCAGGCACATTAGTCAATGTGTTCATGTGGCATTGTGATGGTATTAGTTGGTATATAGAATGTGTCATATACAGTACATGTTTAGGGTAGGGGCAGCCCTCGATCCAGAGTACTTCAGAACTGGGAGCAGGATAATGACTATATCATTATCTCCTATCACTGAGCTTCCGGCAGAGTGGAGGCAATATCTGTAAGATTTCTACCCTAGCATTTTATGGTCAAAATGGCCTTGGGCAAGATCTCTGGCACTACTCTTTTTCTATCTGTAAAAGTAGGTAATAACATCTTCTATGGGATTTAAGGAGGAAATAGAGGTAGGTAAACATAGACAGAATAAAAGGAAGACAGAGATATAGGATTTATCCACAATCTTTCTTTTATGTATGCATGCATGCATGTATGTATGTATGTATGTATGTATGTATCTATCTATCTATCTATCTATCTATCTATCTATCTATCTATCTATCTACAATCCATCTTTCATTTATATCACCTATATATCTATAATCAATCTCTCTGTCATCTCTGTCTATCTATCTATCTATCTATCTATCTATCTATCTATCTATCTATCTATTATCTATCTCTTCATCTATCACCCATGTATCTATAATATCTCTCTGTGTCTACTTATCTATGTGTTATTTAACTATTATGTATAAACATATATCTTTGGAGTATTTGTATCTGAATTTATGCATATATTCATATTTCTAAGCCATGTAGTTCCTGGTACATAATTAATAATTCATATGTGTATAAATCATTGAAATTAATTATTTGATTCTCAATGGTATACTTTTTTTACTCTTGCTAATTTAATTTTTCTACTGAATCTATTCTATTCTTTCTTTCTTAAGCTCTCTAATATGCCACAAAGCTTTTATCATTCTTTTCACCATTTGGAAGAAGAATCCACTTTAATAAATAGTTTAAGACCAGTTTTTCCAAAGATTAACGCCATCTAAAAGATGATTTATGCTTCCTTGCCTCGAGGTTGCAGTATGTCAAATTCTTAATGTTGTCTTTCCTGTTTTCCCCTTGTTGGCTAAGATTCCGTGGGGTATCTTTAGACACAGAATAAAAGCCCCCCACTGTTAGCCAATGTCATGCTCTGCAGAAGACGACAGTGTTGAAGGTGGAAGATACACACAACTGCCATGGTTTGGATCTTAAAAGTCCCCTAAAGGCTCATGCACTGAAGGTGTGGTTCCCAGAACAAAACATCATTGAGAATTGGGATGAACAGTGAGGGGGATATCAAGACCTCAGCATCCTCCTCTTTCTTTTACTGTCTGTCTTCCATGAAGTGGGCAGTTCACTCCATCCCACCATGATACAGTGTTTAGACTGAAAACTGAAGATATATGAGTCCAATAAAACTTTAATTTTTGTGAGTTGATGATCTCAGCTCTTTATTTCAGTAACAAAACCTGACCAGCTCATGGTCCACCACCAATGTTTAAACTTACATTTTCTTGATTGCCTTGGGATTCTTCAGAGTCTTGTTGTTTCAGTTTGTAGAAGGATGAAAGCCTTGGTACTTGAAAGGCCCTCTCCAGGGACATTCTCTTGCCTTCTCTTGAAGTTGGAGAGAATTGTGGTTTATATATCCAGTGAGACTCTGGTGAAAGAAAACCTAATTTTTACCTTTGTGAGCAGTTGTCAGTTGGGGATAGCTTCTGAGTCGGGGATGGGAGCTTGTGTGCACTTTCACTCTCAGGGATAGGACCCCACCTAGCTTAGAGCCACACAGGCCCTGTATCTGTACAGGTCTTTTGCTCAAATCTCATAGTTTCTGATTTTATGTTTCATGGGATTTCTGTGTATTCAAATGTGTGTGTCTCTGCATCTATATGTGCTCTTGTAGTTTTTATTTGACTTTTTTTTCCTGTTTGTTTTGTCCTATTTTGGTTTGTTTGACACCCATGATATTGAACTCCAGTCTGCCTCTCCAGCCACTTCTACACCTGCTCTAACTACTTGTCTCTTCTAGGCTATTTGGTGTCTCTCTTGGGGCTGCCTGCTCTCTCTTTGCTCCTAGAGCCCACCATAAAATCACCCTGTTGTGTCAGGCAGTCTCCCTTTGCCCTATGCCCTTTTGGATGCCCCATCATGTGGAGGAAAGATGCTCCTACACTGATCCTGAGCCTCTCCCATGAGTCTATTGGTTCATTTGGGGACACTCTGGATTGAAATTATTGTCACCAAGTTTTTTTTCATATCCTTTTTGATCCGCTCATTCACCACCTGTCTCTCAGCTCCCTCCTAGAACTTGCTCTGTCTGTAATCATGGCTGCCATTTGTCTCCCAGACACTTCTTTAGAGTTGCCGGCTCTTTATCACTCCTGTTGGCTGGATCCTGTTCTCTCTGACTTTCTTCTATCCTGGAGCCTACTCTAAGTCACATGGGTGTACCAGGTACCTTCTCTATGCCCTCCTGGGCCTCTATGATATTGGAATCCTCCCTTTGGCATAGTGTCTGTTTAGAACCCCTTTCCCTAAACCTATCCCACCTTGTCTTTGCTCATCTTAACAAAGATGTCTTCTTTCCTCCCTGGTCCATCTCTCAGATCACTCTTGTTCCTGACCATAGGCTTTTCCCATTCATAATTAGACTCACGGACTCTTCACCTGTCTTCTCTAATCTTTTTTCCTCCTAGACTCAGAGATTTCATTTAACCTTCTCTGTCTTACTACAAATGGCTTGGCCTTAGAACAAACCAGAAAATGGCACATTTTCCAAATTCTCAAAGATTATAACAACTTCTGTCACCACACAAGCAAGTGATCCCCCATCTCTTATCTCTAAGAACCCTCCACTCGCCACTCTAAAGCAGCTCTTCTGTCTAAGCCATGCTCCACACTCTCACTCATCTCCGAGCCTTCCTTATCCTTTGTCCACTCTAGCTCCCTGCCCCATTGCTCACTTCAGTCTTACAGAGATTCAAATGTCTTCTGTGTATAAAGACTATTCAAAATTGTCACATGCTTTTTGACTCTATAAGACAGCTGACTCTGAAGTTAGGCTATGGTTTGTTCTCTTCCAACCCAAGCATGTTTGTTTAAAAGTGTTCTCCAAAATCTCTGTCGTGGGTCTGGCAGGTCACCAGACTCTGTGACAGGGAGAAGGAGAGAGAAACAGAGCAGCCCAGAAAAAGACATCATGCACTTCAAAAACAGCTACAAGGTAAACTATTGCCAATAGGAATGGCTGCTGCTTATCTTATGCCCCTCTTTTGGATTGTGTTTAATTCTATAAATCAATGGTTCTCAACCTTTCTCATGCTGTGACCCTTTCATACGGTTCCTCATGTCGTGGTGACTTCAACTATAAAATTATTTTCACTCATCCATTGCTGGTGGGAATGCAAACTTGTGCAGCCACTCTGGAAAGCAGTGTGGCTGTTTCTCAGGAAATTCAGGATCAACCTACCCCTGGACCCAGCAATACCACTTTTGGGAATATACCCAAGAGAGGCCCTATCATACAACAAAAGTATATGCTCAACTATGTTCATAGC
>NC_022020.1:13802962-13822861 GCF_000317375.1 Microtus ochrogaster | reverse complement strand
TATTTTGGATTATGGTGTATTTGCATAATAACTTTTGTTTTAGGAGTGAAAAATAACAGATGAGAATGAAACCTTGAACAAGTTTTATGAAAAATAGGACTTTAAAAACAACTGAGGCTTGATTAAGGTTTATAAATTTCTAAAGTTACAATGGTCTACTCAGGTTAGTAGAAACTGACTTAGAGATGTGAGTCTACCCACTTATGTGTGCTGTATTCTGCAGTATGTTTCTAGAAAATTTTAGTTCAGGAACAACATACATTCGATAAATGACATTTATGAATTTCTAAGGGCCTCTCCTCTTTGTCTTTGCTAACTTTGTTAAGTAATCAGGATAGTAAGGCTCTCAGTCTCAATGTGGCCTATATTTATGGTTCAAAGTTTTATTTTGATGCTAAAGAATGAAGACACGAGACACAAACCGAGTTTATTAAAAGAGATTGTACTCATGGGGCCCAAGGAAACGGTGTGTAAAGAAAGAGAGTAAAGATGGCCTGTCCGGCTTTTAAAAGCTTCCTAGCACATGTGCACGAGGGGAAAGACGTGCCTACGTCAGACGCCGATGATGGGCCACTCTACACCTTGCACCTATGTACAGGGGCTTTGCGTGAGTACGTCAGATGCTGATGATGCAGATAGTGGGCGACCCATGCATGCGCACGCAGGGGGGTTAGTTAGTTGCTGGTGGAGGTAATCACGCATGTGCACGTGTGGGTCACGTGGGCCCTGTTCTCAAGGATCCGCCTACATGCGCCTGCTTTAGAACCCTGAAGTACAACCTTATGGGTAGCTAAAAGAATTACACTATTAAATCTTCAATTCAACTTTTTAAAGCCCAAACTTAACAGGGATAAAACAATAAAATCCTAATCTTATAAAAGTCATGAAGTTGTTGTGAACTGTTAAAGATAATTGAGATACACAAGTTAACCATTGATAACCTTATAAGGAATTAAATGTTCTCAGAACTGTGTTTGTAGTCTTGCTAAATATAAATGTAATTCATTTATAGGGACAGCTTTAGTCTTCTGTGTGTGTTGTTAAAGTTAAGACTGAAGGAAGTAATCAGAAACAAGGAGATTTTTTTTTAAATCAGGTATAGTTAACAGATTATATGATGTCCCTCAAAACTTTTAGAGAGAGCTGCTGAGTATGCTATTTAAAGTGTTTATGGTGGCTGGGCAGTGGTGGCACATATCTTTAATCCCAGAACACAGGAGGCAGAAGAAAGCAGATCTCTGTGAGTTTGAGGCCAACCTGGTCTACAAAAGCTAGTTCCAGGACAGGCTCCAAAGCTACAGAGAAACCCCGTCTCGGTAAAAATCAAAATAAAAAAAAAATAAAAAAAATTAGGGAGAAAGGCTTCCTGTGACACCAGCTTCTGAAAGCCCTGCAGTTATCTCTAAAGTAAACTCTACCTGGACCTAATCTGAGTGTGGTAATTCCGACCGCTGGGCAAAGGACTGCCACATGCTTTGCTTACTTCCAGGCTACTGCTGAAGCTCCTAACACTGTTGCATGGGTTATCACACTCTGACCCACTGTAGGCCAGTCCATCAAGTTTCTCCTTCATAAGAAAACTTCTCAGATCTGAGTCTGGGGGCCAAGTTCTAATGTTGTCTGCCTGTGTGGCAGCCTAAGACTCAATGATGCTCTGTGAGGTGGCCAAAGACTAGCAACCCCTGTCCCCCAACAATGTCATTGTGATCATCATGGAAGAACCCATGTTGACTGTTCAGGTAACAGGCAAGTCTCTGTCATTTTAAGTGATACGAAGGCCATTTGGTCTATAGTCCCTGCTCAAATTTGTCTTTCTCAGATCTCGGTAATGGTGTTGATAGTGGGACCTAGGTTTATTAGACAGTTTAGCTTCAGGAAGCTGACCTCAGCCAAACCCTGCCCCTAAGCTGCCGTTCCAGATCAATCTGTTTATAGTTAGAATCTGCTGTGGAACAATGGTTTTATCCTGTAAAGATTTGGTTCTTGTACTTGTTTACTAAAATGTTGATTGGCCAGTAGCCAGGCAGGAAGTAGAGGTGGGACAATGAGAACAGGAGAATTCTGGGAAGAGGAAAGGTTCAGTCTATAGCCATCACCCAGACACAGAGGAAGAAAGATTAGGTAATGCCTCAGTGAAAAAGGTACCAAGCTACAAGCTACGTGGCTAACACGGACAAGAATTATTGGCTTATATAAGTTATAAGAGTTAATAAGAAGCCTGAACTAATAAGCTAGCCAGTTTATCTTTAATGTGGTTTTTGGGGACTGAACAGCTGTAGGGGACCAGGCAGGATGGAAACCTCAGCTAGGAAGAATCTCCTTTCTTCTTAAAACATTTTGGTTTTACAGTAACTTTGGGTACAAAAGATGTATATGCTGCTTGCTAATTACATAAATTTAAAAACTTTAAAACAAAATTTTAAACTCACAGACAGTTTTACCTGGCTAACAGGTCTCTTGCTGGAAAGTATAAATTCACAAAACAGATTTCAATCAAAGAGAAACTCAAGCTATCAAGCTACTATTACTAACTAAAATTGACTTTTTTTGGTTTATTAAAAATAAAAACAAAAATCTTGCCTTTTAAAGACTGCATACAATGTGGAAAAGAAGTTGAATGTATCACATGGCCATATAATTTAGAGGTCAAAGTGACTGTCTAGAGGTCCTTGGGTGAAGTCTCATGCTGTAACATTGCTACATGATTTAGTCTCTCTTTTATAAGCCATGACGCAGAGAAACCACTGAACCAAATAGCTCTGTGGGTAGAAAGTAAAAGACCCCAGTGTGGGGAGACTCTCACTCAAGTCTCTGAATAATATGAACCCCCAAGAACTCACAAGAGACCGTCCTTGTTGCAATCACACGAGGTTTATTGACAGGAACCAGTGCTAGGGCCAAGACTCAAATCCCACACAGGGGAGGATTTCGACCCTGAGTAGCTGGGAGGGGGGGTATTTAAGGGAAGAAATCACAACCCAAAAGGGGGTAGGGAGGGCATCATTGGAAAATTCCGAAAATACCAGTGATCACTGAAAAATTCCGAAAACATTAGTGATAATCACAAGGATGTAACTCCCTGTTTCTCAAGATAATCCTCAAAATTATAATCTAATTTTATGGTCAACTAATTCCTGGAACAGAGTCACTGAACCAGCTAGCCTAGATTTTTGGCTCTTCTCTTCCTGCTAGATTTTTGGCTCTATTTTTCCTGCTAGAGGGGTCTGGATTTATCCGGGTCTTTCAAAAGAAAGGTTTATTAGGGAATCAAACTGCCAAGGCCATCTCTCAGCTAAGATGAGCAGCTGAAGAAGATAGAAGAAAAAAATGGCAGAAAAGCAAGCAAATTTTACCAGACAGAGATCAGGGAGGGGATCTGAGCTGATACAGGCTATGGGGACTGCTCAGAATGAGGTGCCTTTGCCTGAGATGGTTGACCTTTGGGGAAAGGTTATTAAGGGAGGTTCCAGGTAAACAGAAACCTCCTTAAGAGATTTGGATTTAACAGCTTTAGATTTATCTATGCGTTTAACTAAATGAAAATGGATTTAGGTCAAAAGAAGGTGAAATATATACTTTTTAAAACATCAAAATATTTTTGCTGTGAGACTTTGAGAGAATTGATGAAATAAACAAAGTTAAAGGTAGAAAAACTGAAGTTTGCATTCTCCACTTGAGTATATCCACTTTCTCTTTTGCTATAGTTCAAGACATTCTTTACCTATGAAGCAAAGATAACAATACTATATTTAGAATGTAATAACTAGACAGCAAAATAAATGTAACCAACACCTGGTTCAATAAGTAATAATGAGGTTGTGCTCAGAAGTAATAGGAAATATTTTTTTGTTTCATGATCTAGTATACTGTTTTATACTTAGGGTGACAGTTTCTCAGGAAAAAAATGTGAATTCCATTTTTATGAATATAAAACCACAATAAAATTTCCAAATTTAATTTTGATTAATTTTCCCATTACCTATGAGTAGTAATATTTTAAGTAAAGCTCATGTGGAAATAATTTCTAGGATAAGATTCAGTGAACTTAGCCTGTTGCAGGTGAGCAGGAAAGGCTCACATTTGCACATGAGTAAGACTGTTTTCCAGACAGAAGCTGTTTCTGAGCAACAGGGTCTCTGATTTGAGGTGACTAAGCCTAGGATCCCTTTGGAAATGTTAATAGCAGTGTTTCCAAATTGTGTTTTGAAAACATTCAGTTAAAAACACTTGAAAATAGATTCTGCAAATAACAAAATTTGCATACAAACAGTTTAACAGTAACAGTGGGAATTAAAGGTAGAAAATATAGTAAGAGAGTAAGAACTTATTCTTCAAAGATAAAAACTAGTGAGGCATTGGAGGTCTAGCTTACTACTGGAGTATCTTGCCTAAACAGGTGCAAGTTTTAGGGCTAGTCTTCTGCACAGGAAAAAAAAAATCATATAATGAGTATATACAGCAGAGGAAAAAGAGGAGAAATGTTCTGATTGCACCATCTTTGGAAATGCATAGCCAAAGAACTAACACAGAACAACTCTATCTTTTTCTAAACTAAAACTTCAGAAAGTATTTCTAATAAACAGCACAGTTTCACTTGTCATGTGATTGTATGGCTACCCAGGGGATGTCATTTTAATCACTATGATGAACCAGCTAGCTAGTCAAGGGTTTTTTTCCCTTGAAGAGCTGGGTTCCAGATGGAAGACTGAAGATAACATTGGAGCAGTGATAGCTGAAGACCATGTATGTGTAATGGTAGCCAATGCAAAATAAACCAGGAAATGCATATGTATCTATCAGGCTCCTTCTTTAAGGATTCCTGTGCCTCTTGTGTCAGCTCAACATGATCCTTTTATAAAAGTCTTTTGTGAGTCAGCTGTTCCTCTCAACAAATTACAAGTTCTAACTCCATGACGAAAGATAGATAATGGGATACAAAGACATGCAAAGAAGAGGGCCTTATTGGGGATCAGAGACTGGAGACTTCAACCTGCAAGCCAAAGCGTGTCAAAACTTGCCAGTGACCCCCAGAAGCTAGGAGCCAAGAGTTTTCTCTTAGAGACAACAGGGATGGGACAGGTCTAGAGGTACCTTGGCTTCTGACTTTTTTAGCCTGAAGCACTTTGTGAGAAAAGCTGTTTTAAGTCACTCAGCTTCTTTATTTGTCATTGAATCCCTAGAAAGAAAATACACTCTGGACGCGGTCTAATCTCACTATAAACATTCATGAATGTCCTTCCCTCTTCTCAAAGGCTTTTCAAGATTAAAGCAAATGAATCAAAGTTCAGTTTGAAACATCCTATTAGCTAGAAAGTAAACAGGAGATTCTGTGGGCTGGGGACCCCATGGGGTTTTGCCCTCAGCATCATGACATTAATTAAATAAAGAGACATTCAAAAAGTGTTTGGTAAATAAAAACCTGGATTTCTTAACTGCATTGATGGATAATGGAGGCAATATAATTCTAGAAACCAAGTCCATCAGTTTGTCTCTTAGAAATATTTTGATTGAATGCAATATACAAAGCTCAAATTAATAAGAGTCAAGTACTAGCTTTCTATCTTAAAATCTTAAAGTCCAGATGTTCTAGGTTGAGAAGTAATCTACACGCTAAAATGCTAACACCAAGATCTTCACTCTCCTTTTCTTTCTACTACGCTTCTAGTCATCCCTATCTTGTACTCCATGGAGTGTCAGTCACATGTGACTAGTCACAAAACAGGTGATATACATGCAAGCCTCACAGAGCTGTATCCTGTCGACCAGGAAAGAGGAAGAGCTATGATGACAGTATTTGTGTGAACTGTGACATTTTTTCTTGTATTCTTTCTCATTTGGACAAGTCTACATGCGTGCACTAGTGAGAAGCTTCAGCTAGGAGTCTGTTTGATTAAAGCTATATGGATGATAATTTAGGGGAGGGAGATTTCAGTAGGAGGAAGAGTACTGTTGGTTAAAAATAATAAACAAGTAAGTAAATAAATAAATATACTTTTTAAGGTAGGAGAAATGCATCTCAGGGTACCAATGAGTGACCATCTATCCTCTTTACAATAATATTACTTCAGATTAAAAATATATAGCTTATGAAGTAAAACTATCCACAATTGAGAGATAAATTGTGAGTCATAGAACTCAGTTATCATGAAATTCCATCTCAAATTTAATAGTCATTTTTCAAAGGACTCATAAGCATCACTCCATCCTCTAAATTGATATTACAAAATTGCTAACATTAAAGTGATAATGAACCAGTGGGGTTCAGGTAGAGAGAACCTAGTTTTCTGTAAGGGGCTGGTTACTGGGAATTTGACCATGCTCCAGTGAGTAAAGAAGCAATCCTTCCTTCCCTCCTTTCTTCCTTCCTTCCTTCCTTCCTTCCTTCCTTCCTTCCTTCCTTCCTTCCTCCCTCTCTCCCTCTCTCCCTCCCTCCCTCCCTTTCTTCTCCTTCTCTTCCTCCTCCTCCTCCTTCTATAATATGGGGGGGGGCGGAGCTCATAATGTGGGGACAGAGCTAGGAGGACTGGGAAATGAGTGTGATCTGGGTGCATGATGGGAAATTTCAAGTAATCAACAGCAATATTATGTTGGAAAAAAGAAATATTTAGCTCATCTGTGAGAAATATTATATAAAGTAGAATAAGCTAGGTGATGGTTTTTACTTTATTTATTTATTTGTTTGTTTTTAAAATTTATTTGTCATGTATACAATGTTCTGTCTGTGTGTATGTCTGCAGGCCAGAAGAGGGCACCAGACCTCATTACAGATGGTTGTGAGCCACCATGTGGTTGCTGGGAATTGAACTCAGGACCTTTGGAAGAGCAGGCAATGCTCTTAACCACTGAGCCATCTCTTCAGCCCCTTTACTTAATTTAAAAGATGTATTTGTTTTGTCTTATGAGTATGTATGAGTCTTGTATATATATGTATACTTTATGAGTGCCTGATGTCTATAAAGGTCAGACGAGAGTATCAAATTGCTTGGAACTGGAGTTATATACAGATGGCTGTGAGCTACCATATGGGTGCTGGAAACTGAACCCAAGTCTTCTGTAGGAGCAATGAGTTCACTTAACTACTGAAGCATCTCTTTAGCCTTGGGGTTGTTTGTAAAATGAATGGGAACATAGTAACAAATGAATGCTAAGATGGTTAGCAGCCCTGTTTTTAGGATATTGTTGAATTAGTTTAAACTATATCATTCTTATGAGATAGTTATATATGCTGTAAAGAGAAGAATTGTGTGATATTTCATCTCTAATGTTTACATGTCTCTCCTAGTTGGAGATAAATTGTGAGTCATAGAACTCAGTTATCATGAAATTCCATCTCAAATTTAATAGTCATTTTTTCAAAGGACTCATAAGCATCACTCCATCCTCTAAATTGATATTACAAAATTGCTAACATTAAAGTGATAAAAATATTGATAAATCTTTGCCTACATTATATATATGCAATCATACATGTATAATGGTTTGCTTTCAGATTATAGTTCAGTGAGAAAGTATGTTAAATAAATTATTTGAAGCAGATATGAGTGTTGGAATATTGTGATTTATATGATTCTATGAGGAAATTATCTTCATTCTATTATTATGCACTGATATTCTAAATTTTAATGACAGTAGATAACTTCTATTGATGACTTAAAAATATATACAAAACAAAAAACACAGCTAACTGCTAATGTCCCAGCATAATTTAATTGACTGAAATTATGCATCAATTTATGTTTTGTTTTGATATATATTTTTTCTTTGAGTCTATCTAAACAAATACAGATAGAGTATACATGCATACAGAACAGTTTTGAGGGGGAAAGAAAACATTCATTTGCTAGAATTTTCTACTGTGTCTCTAAAGGATTGACAGAGTTTGCGCCAAGCTGAGAGAAACATTTTCCAAGAGCTACCCAGTGATCTATTGTTTTACCTCCACTGAATAGATTTTTTCTTATTAACTCCCGAAAGGTCTGATTTATGGGAAAAGGTTTGACCTAGCCAATGGGCAAAAGTATTGATGTGAATCCTAATTGAAATTAATAAGATGACCTTCTGGTTTTAAATCAGAATTGGCTAGTCTGTTACTCAAATCTGAATCCAAAAGAAATGGATGAAATACAGTCCCTGAATCCTGCAAATGATCACACTTGCCATCAGGCCTATTGCTTCAACACAGGGCTACACATCTGGTGTTTCCACTCTAAGCAGAGTCAACAGGGATCCTTAGTGTAAGCATGGTCACAAACAGAGTGCTGTCAATTTAGTGAGAACAAATAACGGGTTCAAAACAGTGATAAGGGTTCTTGGTTAAGAAACTGCACTCAGACCAGATCAGTAGAAGTGTGGCAGTTCAATCACCAATGAAAATAATAGCATACTTGGCAGTTTCTCCACAGCCCTCAGTGAGTGCAAGGGTAAGGGCTGGGAGAAATCATGGCACCACAGACAGAAAACACATTGTGTTTTTGGGTGGCGAATGCCCTAGAGCACGGGACTGACCAGTGGGGTTGGCTCTGGGGGCACCCATCAGAAGCACAATAGCTGCTGGAGACTCACATAGATTCCCCTTCCCAACATCTAGATAGCTGCCGTGGATAGAAATGTTGAAGGAACTTGCATTCCTGCTGAGATATGAGCTCAGATCTGAGTCTTTCTTTGCGCTACACATTGTGAAATTTTTCACTCTGCTACCACCTTCTCCTATTCAAGAATCAGAATTTTTTTCTCCTCTTCCTGATTTTTGAAAATCCCTCTCACACCATCTTCTGCCAATTTTTCTTTTTTCTTCCCTCCTTTATATCCCCCCTTCATTCTCTCATTTTCTTTTCTTTTGCCTTTAACAAAAAACAAAGGAAAACAGCTGTTTCCATTGACTCAGATCCTGAGTGGAAGCTGAAAAGAAGACCATGACGAGTTCCACATTTACCAGAAAAGGTGACTGTGCAAAGAGTCATGAGTGTGTGTGGGAGGGATGGGAAGAACAAAGGAGCTAAGCGTATGAATGAAGGTATACAATGCGTGGAAAGACAAAAGGCCAGGCTTGTGAGATTCTTTGGGTATCCTGAGACACATGGGTGGATGAGCACTAAGAGAAAAGACAGCAAGAACACACAGAAATAAGGTCCTCAATGACAAGTTAGTTCAATTAGATCTGCAATGCCCAGTAGTCCATAAGGTTCCAACGAACTCTATGGTTAGCAATGATCACTACAACGTGGAACTCTGCTTGCTTATACAAACATGTGTGCTTGCTTGAAGAAGGGGATTGTCTTAGTTAGGATTTTCATTGCTGTGAAGAGATACCAAGACCACAGCAACTCTTATAGAGGAAAATACTTAATTGGAACTGATTTAAGGTTTCTGAGGTTTAGTCCATTATCTTCATGGAAGAGGCAGGAAGATATAGTTCTGAAGAAGAAGCTGAGCGTTTCACATCTTGCCCTGTAGGCAGCAGAAGCATCTATGCTTTACATGAAAAGTAGTTGGAGCATATGAGGCCTCAAAGCCTGCCTCTGCAGTGACACACTTCCTCCAATAAGCCACACCCACTGCAACAGGGCCACACCTCCTAATAGTGCCACTCCCTATTGGCTATGAGTCTATGGTGGACATACCTATTCAAACCACCATAAGGGACATCCCCTTTCTCCTCCATCTGTTGATATTAGGCATGTAACATGCCCCTGGGAACAAAAGACTAACATCATTGGTGATCAAAGTGAAGGGAGAGGTTTGAGGTGAAATGGACTCAGATCTTGTTCTGGCTGTGCTTGGCGGTGGATTGATGGGCAGTTTATTTTTCTTCTTTAAAGAGTTTCTGTACTTTGTTATTTTGGTTAGGAGATTGTTGCTTCATGTCTGGACATCTCTCCAGTGTGTTGGTCACTGAAATGCAGTGAGGTTGTCACACCTACATTAAGCCTGTGTGGGTTGACTGTGCTGGCCGTACAGCACTTGGTAACTACTTGAAAAGCAGAACTGAACTATACTTTACTAATCATCTCAGAAAGCTATAAGCAACCAGAGCCACTGCACCAAAACACAGCCATTAGTAGTTTCTTAGAGATTATTTACAAAATGCCATCTGAAGCTCAGTTTCTTATATTCTTGGTTAAAATTGGATGAATGCTTTTCCCAAAGAAAATTTTATGGCATTATAAGCTTGGTTTTTGGCGTTTTGCAGATCTTTTAAATGCTGACATATTTTCTTAATCAATATTTTATTTTGGGGGAAGGGTCTTACATAGGTATAAACATGGACCCAAGGATGAGTTTAGACTACTGATCCTCCCGGCTCTACTTCCTAAATGCCAGGATTTGGGGGTTGTCCTACCATGGCCAAATTTATACATGGTTTGTGATTTAACACATGGATTTGTACATGTTATACAAAGGCTCTATTAACTAAGTTATGTCCCCCAACCCCAATATATAATGCATTCTAAAATCCTGTCATTTTTCTTATTAGATAAGTAAGCTGCAGTGGTCATGTTGGCATGGGTAAATTCACACAAAGTTGAACTTTCTCTTGAAAGAATAATTTTATTGAAAAAATATCATCTATTGGTTTTCTAAAGATAAGACTTTTAATGTTTATTCATCTTCAGCATGTCTGCCATGTTACTCTGATTAAACATCACATAATGCATGCATCTACCAAAGCATTACATGGCCACCCTTAAATAAGTGTCCACCAGCTAAATTAATCCTGTGCCCAAAAATACAATGTTACATAATTGTGTTTTAAATTTATTCTTAGATAGCCCCCTGCAGTGAATTAGGAACTTCTTAAGTGAGCACCTGGCATCACTGATAGGATAGTGACACTGCTTTGCCTCAAGCTAAACAGCCTGCATCTTAATGCATCACTTTGTACAATACGTACAAACAAGAAAGACTAGCACAGGGGGCTGGAAAGATGGCTCAGCAGCTAAGAGCTCTGGCCTCAACTTTGATTTCTAGCTTCCACACGGGTAGCTCATTTCCACTTAAAAACTCCAGTTTGAGGGGGTCTGAGATCTCTTCTGTCCTCCGTAGGCACCCACATGCACACACTCAGACACACACAATCACACATAAACTTAAACAACTAAATCCCATTTTACAGTAGCAAAATGAAAAAGAAGAAATTTTAGTACATTAAAGAGAGATTTGAGCTCATGACCCACCCTAAAATTTTATTTAGAGATTTCAAAGGTTTGTGTGTGTGTGTGTGTGTGTGTGTGTGTGTGTGTGTGGTGACATTTATGTGAGTGCAGGTACATAGACAGGGAATCCAATAGCTAGGAGATGGAGTAGCAGGTGGTAGGAATCCAGCAGATATGGGTGCTAGGAACTTAAGCAGGTCTTCTGCAAGAACAAATGTAGCCTTAACAGCACTCCACAACCAGCATGAGATTTTATGAAAGCAAATATTGCTGATACACTTGTAAATTTTTTCTAATATAAATTTTGTCATCTTTTCTTTCTAGAGAGCACTTCTGTTCTCAGGTGAGTGTGCATTTTTGCCTTCTGCGTGTGCACAGTTTTGCCTAATGAATGCATGCTGATCCATGTTATATAATATATTAGGTAGTTTATAACTTTATCTGAATTATAACTTTATCATGTCGTACGATGCCACCTCATTTTGTTATCTTTATTAGTCAACTTACTTTTTCCTTCTCTATAATGTTTTGCAATTCACTGTGTTAGTACATTATATACCTCATTTACATTAAAGGCCCTACAGCTTTCCACTGCTTCAGTGTTGCAATGTCTTACTCTGTGTAAATAACCACAAGAATATCACCAACCTAATTTTCATTCTCTGTAAATAAACACTGTGTACTTTCAGTACACCAACACTACTGGATTTGGGGCCCAGGATATTGCCTTAGACACAGGCAAGAGAACTTTTTTTTTGTTGTTGTTGTTGTTGTTTTTGCTTGTGTTTTTATAGAGACAGGGTTTCTCTTTAGCTTTGGAGCCTGGCCTGAAAGTTGCTCTGTAGACCAGGCTGGCTTCAAACTCACAGAGATCTGCCTGCCTCTGCCTCTAGAGTGCTGGGATTAAAGGCATGCGCCACCATTGCCTGGCTAAGAGAGTTTCTTACAGGCATTTGTTTTAAAGGAGTCTTAGGTTAAAAATAATACAAGAAAATAAACTTAACCTTGTATTCTTGATACTAGAAACCTGTGTATTCATACATTGGCTGTGTTATGAAGTAAGGTTTTTCTGGTCTTAATTAGGAAATAATTGACCATGATTAACCACTTGTAATATTATTTCTATCCATAAATATATTTATCATTTTAAACAGAATGAAATCAAAGAACCATGTGTGGGAACAGAATGTGTTTTTAGCTGAGAATTGTTTATGTTTTAAAATGCATGACCATGGAGAATTATAGTGTAATAACAGAATAACCTTGAGTAATAGTAGTAACGTGTGCTACATTAATTTCCAAAATATTGTGCTCCGCAAAAGTAAGCAGTAAAAACAACCCCATATCCTAGCATGAGAGAGAATCAAAGACAGGAAATGGGAGCTTTTCCTCAGATGCTGCAGTCCTTGCTCCAGTTTCTAAGAATTGATAATGATGGATATTTACTACCCTGATGGAAAAGAAACAGACTGTGCCCCTGAAAGCTCTGCATCGTTTATCTTTTTCAAGGCATCTAATAATGAATTTCTATTTGTTTTCAAATTGAACAGGACCACCTTTTTCTAGAAGGATGGGGCAACTTGACATTTTTCATCCGTTATTATTTATTTAAGGCTTGTGTGGACCTTTTATTTCTTTTCTGACCCCAAACCATATAAATAAAAAGATGATTCTGTATTTGAAGGTTGCAAAGGCATAAATACTTTTAATGGTTGATCTTCTTTAAGCATGCATGCACAATCACACCCTTGCCAACAAAGACCCAAGATATATGGAAAACATCCACTGCTGAATCAAGTAATAATGATAGTAAGAAACTTGTCTGCTTCCTGTTAACAGAGTGTTCTCATTAACCGCCTCATACACTAGAGGAAAAATACTGTTCATGTTTGTATTTTTATCAACAGAGAGCTCATACATTATTAGTGTTGTGTGCTTTAGTTTTTCTTCATAAATGATACATCCTGCCCGTGGGAGACTTTGGAGGCAATTAGTTCACCAATGATTGTAATACTCAATTTAGAAACTTGTAAGACTTAAGTAATTAGCAGAAGTCACTTATCAAATATAATAAATGGTATATTTTAAATAACTGGTCTAAATTATTTTACAGGATTGTTGATGGTTGATGTTGATGTACTTTTAAAAAACAACTGAAAAGGAAGGGTAAAGTTCTCCCAAATATTTTTAAAAACATAGAGGTTTGAGAAGTAATGTAAATGTTTGATTGTTGATGGTTTAACACAGAAACTCAGGATCAAGTCAAAAGACTAAGTAAAATGGTAAGAGAGTATATGTGTGTTCTGCTGATGGACAAAGAACCAATTCCTGATTTTCTGGTGCACAGTAACATGCTCTTTCAAATAGAATGTTGTAGACCGAGGCAGGAGAATTGTGCATATGAGGCAGCTTCATCGACATGAGACAGTGGACATCCTGTCTTTTAAAAAAGGAACAATAAAACTGCAAGCAACATTAAGTTCTTTAACTGCAATTTTAGATTTATACTTAAATTAAAAAAAAAAACCCAGGGATCTATATCAATAGCATAGAGTAGGAAGGATTTTTATAAATCAAAAGTTTTCATTTGAAGATGTCACAGTCTTTGCAGCTTGTATTTTCTACAAAACCAGAAGACTAAATCTGGTGAGACTCAGTGGTAAAGGCAGTTACCACCTTGCCTGACAACTAAAAGTTACCAAAGGACACAGAGTGAAAAAGAGAACCAACATTTATGAATTGTTCTCTGGTTACCATTTGCAAGAATCTGCTGTTCAGGCATACTCATGCATGTGTGTGCACCCATGCATGCATGCACACAAATAAATAGTTTGCAGCAAAGCATTTAAAAGGTCCTCTGAGTACATAACAGATACGTAGACTATGAAACATAAACTATATTTCTTGGATAACCATGTTAAAATTAGAGTAAATTTAAATAACTTTAAGTAAAAGAAAATAAATCCACAAAAAATGTGTCATTCTAGGAAGGTCTCACCATAATCAGGGAGTGTCTTCCCTAGCTCTTTGATTGTGTCATAACTTAGGTATCTATGCTTCAAAATTCATCTCAGCACTTCAACCCACTGAGGGATGAAAGTAAGTGAGCCGGTGAAATGAGGTGCACTCTTTTCTGCCCTTTCATTAAAACTTTAAAATAACAAAGAAGCATAATTTCGAGGAATTTTTTTACAAGATTCTTGGCGTTATTATTTGGCATTCTTCTCAAGCCAAAGAGAGGTGCAAGATGTTACCACACTTAAGAATAATTGACAAAAATTACAACTTACTGGTCCCATGACAATTCCAAGGGAAAGGTAGATGCTATGAATTGCATTGTAAGAGGTGAAACTTCAGACAAGTAAAGGTAACCTTAATAAACATTGTTTTGAACCATTAACTCAACTAAGTCCGTCCTTTCAACACATATGAGTGCTTCACATACCTGGAGTCTCCAGCACAGCTGCAGAAGTATGCTGTCAAGGCAGTGGGGAAGAAGTTGTTTCTAATCCTAAGTGTCTGGGAAGCCTACATGTGATTTTGCTTGAAGGCAGCAGAACTACTTCTGATGCTTGCTGAGAAGACAGATAGGGTTGAGTAATTAACACCAGCTAAGAATAGTCTGGAAACAGATGGGGGAGAAGACTCGTGTATGAACCCAAGATAGTTCAAGGTGAGAGAAGATTTTAAAATAGGAACATTTTATTTAAATAAGTCTAAAACAAATTTATCACCATGATTATTTAAATCATTTTCTTCTGCTTTACTTTTTCTGAAAATTCACAATTATGAGTGGGATTTGTATGCGTTGAGCATACATGCTTCATAAATGATGCTTTATTTTCATTTTACTCCAAATGAAACACCAAAGAATTCTGCTAGGGGCAGATCTGAATCCCAGGACACACACCAGCATGTCCTAGGGGCACTTGTAGAAGTATCCAGATTCTTGTGTCTCAGAGCAAAGACTTGTACCAGGGACATATAGTTAGGACTAGAAACTGACAATCCATTAAGAAAATGAGTGTTCCCCTGAGGATGAGAGTGAGCTAGGGAGGTGAGCCGGAAGCATGAAGTCAGAGCTTTAAAATGCCATCAAAGAGCACTTCCTCTCCATACTTTATAAACCAGAGACTTTAAAAAAAAATATGTACATCTGTGATTACATGAAACCCAGATGAGGGAGGGCTTCATGCTATGGGACACTGGCCTTGTACTCTGTATAGATTTGTCATTTGTGTAGGTTTAATAAAATGCTGATTGGCCAGTAGCCAGGCAGGAATTATAGGTGGGGCGACCAGGATAGGAGAATTCTGGGACGAGGAAAGGCTCAGACTATAGTTGTCATCCAGATGCTAAGGAAGATAAATGAGAACGCCTCATTGATATAAGGTACCAAGTCACATGGCTAACACAGACAAGAATTATGGGTTAATTTAAGATGAAAGAGTAAATAAGAAGCCTAACCTATTGACCAAGCAGTGTTGTAATTAATACAGTTTCTGTGTAATTATTTTGGGTTTGAGCAGCTGGGAAATGAACAAGCAGCCTCTGCCTACAAAATGGCATGCCAATGTGAGGCAATTACATCCACATAAAACCTGACAGAGCTTGGGAAGTCTAGACACAAAAGAACAAAGTTAAGCACAGCTTCTTGGTAGCAACATTTTCTCAGGTGAACTCTGTTTGCTGGAGGTAAGCACATATTATTTAAGACTTCCTGACTCAGCTTTAACTTGCAGCTCTTTTAAGGGGCCCTACCATCAAACACTTAATGGTGTTTATGAATAGCTGACAGCATGCTTCTTGGTGATAGCAGGGACCTTGAAACTCCACGGAGTTGTGGCAATAAACATGGTTCCTGCCAGTACCTCTGACATGAAGCTAGACTCTCAGAAAGCTAAGGAATGGCATGGATCCAGCAGTCAAAGCCGAGGTTTTAATCGTAGCCATATCGCTTAGCAAATTAAAGACTCATGTGGTCAAAAAAAAAGACAGATATGCAGTAAAGACATATTCAGATTAAAAAAAAACCCTCTAAATAGTTTACAGTGTGTTTAAAAATATATGTAGGCTTGGGAGAGAAAAGAAGAAGGATAAAATCCTTAAGAAAAAAAAAGAGAGTAGTTGGGTGTGGTGGCACACACCTTTAATCCTAGCACTTGGGAGGGAGAGGCAGGCAGTTCTCTGAGAATTCAAAGACAGCCTGGTCTACAGTGTGAGTTTTAGGACAGCCAAAGTTACACAGAGAAATCCTGTCTCAAAAAACCAAACACTAAAAATAAAAATAAAATAAATAGAGTTTAAAATAAACAAACAAACAAACAAATAAATAAATAATGATGTGAAATACATAGAGAATCTGGATACTGTGTGTTATTGTGTTGTCTTTGAATTGTTTGATGGTTGAGGAAGGATTAACAGCTGCTAAAAGACATTTGATTATAAATGCTGCTGGATTAATCCAACATATATATTTTGAAAATGCCTTGCCTTTAAAATTTAAATCAAAAGATAAGTTACTATGGAGAGGAGGTTTTGCTTTGGTTACCATAGGAAATGAAAGGCTGTGGATTTATTCTGTGTTAAGAAAAATAAGATTTGATTAAGGAAAATTCCCTGAAAAATCTCTAATAGGAGTAATGGCCCAAATGATGCAACATTTCAGATGATCTCTGTTGGAGTTTCCTCTGAGTTCTACATCCAGAACAGCCTCAAGATTGCTAGATATAATGATCAAGCTTCACAAAATATTCTAGTCTGGACTTGACCATAATCCTGAATTTTCTTTAGATCCCCATACGATTATTAGCACCCCCAATCAGCAGGAAGTAGCCTAGAAAACTAGACCTACATTTCCAAAGATGGATTATGGATGTTTGTCTTTGTTTAGAGTGTTGGTTACAAGTTGTTATAGATAATGGTCAGGAAAAAAGCTTAATAAAGGAGATTAGATTTAGAGTTTTGTTTTGAAAAAAAAAAAGGGGGGGAGGGTAGGAAGTATTGTGGGACAATGGTTTTGCAAACTGTACAGATTTGTTGCTTGTATTGGTTTAATAAAACACTGATTGGACAGTAGCCAGGCAGCAATTATAGGCGGGGTAACCAGGATAGGAGAATTCTGGGATGAAGAAAGGCTCAGTCTGTAGTTGTCATCCAGATGCAAAGGAAGATAAATGAGAACGCCTCACTGATAAAAGGTACCAAGTCATGTGGCTAACACAGACAAGAATTATGGGTTAATTTAAAATGAAAGAGTTAGTAAATAAGAAACCTAAGCTATTGGTCAAGCAGTGTTATAATTAGTATAGTTTTGTTTAATTATTTCAGGTCTGGGTTGTTAGGAAACAAACAAGCAGCCTCTGCCTACAGCTTCAGGTCTTTGCAAACTGCCTGGGTCTTACTTTTCTGTGAAGACCAGTGAGGGTAGTCTTCTAGTCTTTCTGTGCCATCTTGTCTTTTTCATGTGTTAGCCTTGATGCTGTAGAATTCAGTCTCTACTCCTCTGCTGCAGAGTGTATGACTTACTATATTCCTATCTATCTGTGTTAATCAAGCCGAATCAACTAGAGATCCACACTTCCAGCTCCTCTGTCGATCCAAAGCATTGATCCACACCTGTCATTTAATTCTCAAAAGAATTTGTAGGTAGTTACTAATATAATTTCCATTCTGCAGATAAAGAAGAAAAATGAAATATGTAGTCAAAGTGCTTAAAGCAAAATCAATTTTGTCCAGCAAGAATTTTATACATAGTAGTCATTTTCCAGAGCTGAAGGCAAAATATATTTACATCTAAACAAATACTGAGACAGTTTGTTGTTACCAACCCTGCCTTACAAGGAAGGAAAAAAAAGCTCTTTAAGTTAAAAGTAGATGGCAATGATGGAAATCTACAGAAAGCCTCAGTTTTAATGGCTACATGGTATTGGGTTGCAAGACATGGACATAACATGGTAGAAATAACAGAGATGTCTGTGTTTTTCAGGATCTTTTCACAGAGGCATGGTACTTCCTTCAACCCCAAAGGTAGTGGAGTGTCCAGAAAATAAATTCTCATGTGCATTTCCTTGACATTTCAAGCATGCAGCATGGATTTTGACTCCAATGTTTGGGTCTCCTGACATGACTTTAATGGCATCTTCCTTACATAGTACAATTCAGTGTCAGGGCTGTGCTGGATCCCAAGGTCCTGCTTTGGGATAGTCAGAGGAAGCTTTCACCCACTGCTTGCATTCTCATACTTTCAGTTGGTCTTGGCCAGCTGGAGTCAGAGGACTCAGGTCAGTTTCCCCCCTAAATCCTCATTCTTTTTGTGTTAAGAAACACCTGCCACTTTTCTCTCTCACTGACACTTTCCTTGTATTACTCAACCAAAAGATTTATGGCACTTGTTCCCTATGGCTTTTCTGATAGCATTCATTACTTCCTATCATGAATTATTTCAGGAACTGTGTGTGGCCTCCTAAGGAGACAAGAAACAATGTCTATTTACTCCACATAGGGCATCAAAAACTAAAACAAAACTCTACTGAATTTTGGTACAGTGAACTTATGGATTTATTAGGGTTACTGTCTGGAGCTTGGGTGACTCAAAGGTTGAAAAGCACAAGCCAGTGTCATACAGAAATGGCATCCCTGAAGCTTGCTACCCAACTTGCAGGCAACTCCAGTAATGCCTTTTGGTGGTTGTCTCCTGCCTCTGTAGGGGACTGGCTGCTTGAAAGTTTTGTGAATTTTCTGAGTCTTATATGCCTCCTTCTAACCTTCATGAGAGAATCTTTCAATTCAGAGGAAATATCTACACAACAGAACTTCAAAGCAAACAGCTGACAGAATCACAAAACCATCACCTGTGCCTTTTCTTCTGTACCTGACCTTGGAAACCAATGAGATGTGAGTCCAGCAAATGAGAGTTGAATAACTCCTTGCTGACTGGTAATGGCAAAATTACACCTTCTAGAACTTCATTACCAATCGTGTGGCTTCTGAAATATTTACAATATGCTTCCTTTCTTCAATGATGGGAGAAAAGGATGAGAATTTGGCTTTGTCTGACCATATCATAGGTCACACTCCCTGTTGGAAAACTTCCTTTTGTGTCAAAGGACAGAAGTGATATAGAACATGAGGAAATTTTATCAAACTCCTTTATGAAAATCACAACAGTCTTCATCAATACTGCTTAGAATTTTTTAAAAATTTCTTAACCTGCTCTGCCTAATTATTAAGTATTAATCATTAAGAAACATGTTTACCATCTTTTTTGGAAAAGGGGTCAGTACCTATGCAAGTTTTGTCAACTTGGCAACCTAAATATACCCAGGAAAAAGAAATCTGAATTGAGAAATAATCTTCATTAGATTGGCCTGTGGTTATGTCTGTGGGGGCATTTTCTTGAGTACTGCTTGATTTGGAAGGGTCCAGCCCACCATGGGAGGAGAAACCCCTGAGCAGTAGAATCTTGTCTATATATAAAAGGTAGTTGAGGAAGTCATAGAGCAATGCAGTAGGTAGTGTTCCTCCACAGTCTCAGCTTCAGTTCCTGCCTCCAAGTTCCTGCTCTTGTTTCCCCCTATGATGGCCTAAACCAGTAAGCCAAATAACTTTTTCCTTCCCCATGTTGCTTTTGGTCATTGTTGAATAACAGAAATCAAACTAGAAACATACTCAGTTGAGAATTCCTGCCCCTGTCTTTCTGAGTCTCTCTCTCTCTCTCTCTCTCTCTCTCTCTCTCTCTCTCTCT
>NC_022020.1:13796781-13802862 GCF_000317375.1 Microtus ochrogaster | reverse complement strand
TCTCTCTCTCTCTCTCTCTCTCTCTCTCTCTCTCTCTCTCTCTCTCTCTCTTTCTCCCCCTCCTAGTTCCTTCCTACTTCCTCACCCATTTAGATTATGTAGATGGAAGTTTTTGCCCCACCTAGTCCCACAGCCATTCAGTTCCAAAGAAACACACAGAAGCTTATATTAATTACAAATTGTTTGGCCTATTAGCTCAAGCTTATTATTAACCAGCTCTAACAACTTAAATTAACCTGTAACTATTATTTATGTTTAGTCATGTGGCTTGGTATCATTTCTCAGTAAGACATTCTTATCTTACTTCCTCTGCATCTGACTGGCAACTGGATCTCTGAATCACCTCTTTCCAGAATTCTCTTAATCTGGTTGCCCCACCTATGCTTCTGTCTGGCTACTGGTCAACCAGAGTTTTATTAAACTAATAAGAGTGACACATCTTTGCAGAGTACAAGGATATTATCCTACAGCATTTCTCCCTTTTTTCTCTTCAAAACAAGAACTCTGAATCTAATCTACTTAGTTTAGCTTTTTTCCTAACCATTATCTATGACAACTTGTAATCAACACTTTAATCAAAGACAAACATCTATAATCCATTTGGGGGGAATATGGGCATAGTTTTCTAGGCTACTTCCTGCTGTTTGAAGGTGCTGAAAATCTTATGGGACCCAAAGAAAATTTAGGGTGGTCAAGTCCTAACTGAAGATTTCTGTGAGGCTGGATCATCTCAACTAGCAGCCTTGAAGCAGTTCTGGATGTAGAACTCAGGAAACTATAACAGAGGTGCTCTGAAAAATTGAATCATATGAGCTATTCACTCCTACTGGAGATTTTTCAGGGGGTCTTCCTTGATCAAACCTTATTTTTCTTAACCTAGAATGAATCCACAGGTTCTCATTTACTGTAGAAACAAAGCAACAAAAGCCTCTTTTCTAAAGTAACATATCTTCTAACTTAATTTTGAAATCAAAGAATTTTTAAAATATATAGGTTAGATTAACCCAGAAACATTTATAATCAAATGTCTTTTAGCTACTGTTGCTCCTTCCTCAGCACTCAAACAATTCAGTATCACACAGTATCCACATTCTCTGTGTATTTTCCAACTTTACGTGGCTTTTTTTTTACTCTATTTCTTTTTCTTTTTAAATTTTTTTTTTGTTTTTTGAAACAAGATTTTTCTTTGTATCTTTGCTGTCCCAGAACTTAGCTGACCTCAAACTCACAGAGATCCACTTGCCTCTGGATCCCAAGTTCTGAGATTAAAGGTATGTGCCACCATACTCAACCACTTTATTTCTTCTTTTTAAAGGACTTTCTCTATCCTTTCACTCTTCTCTCTCAAGCTTACATATGTTTTTAAACACACAGTAAACTGTTTGGAGGTTTTTGTCATCTGAGTTTGTTTTTACTATATATCGCTATCTTTTTCTGACCACGTGACTCTTTAAGCTGCTAAGCAGCATGGTTAGGATTTAAGCAGCAGCTTTGGTAATAAGCTCCACCAATTCCTTGGTTTCCTGAGAGTCTAGCTTTATAGCAGAAATATTGGCAGGAGCCACATTGGTTGTCAAAACTTTGCAGTTTCTAGGTCCATGCTACCACTAAGAAGCATGCTGCTGGCTGTTCATGAACACTATTTAAGTGTTTGTTGGCAAAACCTCTTACAAGAATTGCCATGTGGTTTTTGATGCTAATGCTGAGTCAGGAAGTGCTTCTTAATGGAGCTGTGCTTCTGCCTGCTGCCAGCAAACAGAGTCTACCAAAGAAAAGATGTTTAACAAGAAGCTGAGCTTGACTCTGTTCCTGTCTGCCTAGAATTCTTTTTTAAGCTTTCTCAGACTTTATGTGGAAATTCTTGCCAAACATTTGGGTGCCATTTGTAATCAGAAGTTTTTGTTTTGCCTGGTCCTATCATTCCCAAAGATACACAGAGGTTTATATTGATTATAAACTGTTTGGCCTATTAGCTCATGCTTATTATTAACTAACTCTTCAAACTTCAACAACCTTATAACTATCTATGTTTAACTATGTGATTTATTACCTTTTCTCAGTAAGGCATTCTCATCTTGCTTCTTCTGTGTTTGGGTTGCAGCTGCATCTCTGGCTTTCTTCTTCTCAGAATTCTCCTAATCTGGTTGTACCACCTATACTTTCTGTCTGACTATTGACCAACCCATGTTTTATTAAAATAACAAGTGTGACAAATCTTTGCAGTGGTACAAGAGCATTATCCCACAGCATGATCCACCACCTTCTGTCTCTCATTAGAAAACAGACTTCTAAGGCATAATAATAAAATAAAACAAAACAAAAATAAACATATTGGAACAGGACAAAACAAACAGAAGTAAAAGTGCCCCCAAAGGCTTAAGAAACAGATATAGATACAGAGATCCACTCATCTGCACATACAAGAATCCCACAAAAACATAACACACTTGAGAGTCATAATACATGTGCAAAGGGTAGTCTGTTTCCTCTCCTACATTGTTCTCTGAGACCTGAGGAGAATAATTTGATAGAGACATCTCATTTCTCATTTTCTGCATATTGTCTGGATATGCGTCTCTGTATTTTCTGTAGGGGGAAGCATCTTTGATGATGGTTGAGCAATGCATCAATCTATGAGTAGATCAGAATGTCACTAGAGGTCAAGTAATTGCTATATTTCTTTAGTAAAACAGTAGTATGTGGTTTCTCCTAGGTCCCTGGGCTATCTAGTCTTAGATTCTTGGTTACCCAAGCATTGTTGGATATGGGTTCCATTTCATGGAGTGGGCCTTAACCAAATCATATATTAGTTGATTTCTCCAACAGTCTTTGTGCCATCATTGCACTAGCATATTTTGCAGGCAGAACACTTTTGTTGATCCAAAGGTTTGTAGCTGGACTGGTGCTTGCATTTCTTTTTTGGTCACATGCATAGTATCTTCCTGAATCAAAGACTCATAGAGATGAATGCTCTGGATAGGTACCAGCTTGGCTGCTCTATGTTCAGTGAGTTGTATGGATGTTGCCTTCAGCAGTGGGACCTTGCTGTTAGTACGTAGAGAGCAACCTATGTCCTTGGCAATGACCTCTTTGGAGGTTTCTATAACACCCCCCCCCCTCACCAACAACTCATAATCTGAAGGTTATGAGGTTGCTTCTCAGTCTCACACCTTTTTAGATTTCCCAGGAATGCTGATAGGTTGAATATTCTAAGCAAAAATACTCAGAAATATGCTTATAAATTTTCTCTCAGTGATTCCAAGGCCACACATATGGAACTATTTTTACTTATATTTGGAGAAAAATTTTTAACTTGTCACATTTGAATTCTTCTAATTTCTATGTCTCCTCTGAAGTCCAAGGATATATTCTGAGAGATATTCCCTTCCAGATTTTGTATAACAATTCTTTAGCCTTGTATTACTCTGAAATGGGCCTGAAACTTTTTTCTTATGAGGAGTTAGGACCCTTGATTACCCATGTGAAGCTCAAGTTGGTGTGGCTTCATGAGGCAGTGATAGAAAGGGTGCAGTGCTCAGAACTCTGTGCTTTGAAGACAGGGAAGCCAGGATATGGAGAAAATAGATACAAAATTCTAATGGTTCTGGAATGAGCTACTGGAAAAAAGGAATTGGTGCCTAGGAGATGAAGGTATCTAACACAGTTGCCCAAGAAGATTTAAGCATTTTAAGTTCTGTTTTCCTGGTCATTTCTTTCATTTACATTCAGAGGCTTAATAGCTAGATGCCTACTTATATCTGTAATGTATTAAGGCTTCTTTTCCTGGTTCTCTGTCCAGACAGATCTTAGTGTGTCTCAATGTCAACTTCATTGTGACAAGCCAGGATTAACTTGTAATGGTTGTAATAATGTTGGTGCTTTATTTGAAATAATGTTTTTAATAATCTAATATATTATACTAGAACTGTAAAGTGCACATATAATATTAGAAGAGTTATTAAGAAATGTTTAAAATGGGAGCTACAATTATTTATGTGTTTTGTTATTAATGCATTAAATGAAAGAGCAATATTAAATCCAAAAACATATCATAGAAATATTGAATGAAATTAGTTAGTGAAAATGCAGTGTGTTTTTATATTCAGCCCAGTGCATGGTATCCCTCTGAATATGATTCTAGCTCCTTGAATATAACATGCATGAACTTTGGAATGAGAAGAATGACAGGAAAGTAGGTTCTTCTTTAACACTTCGTATATATAAAACACCTCATCCCATTTATTTGTCATTGGCCCATTTATTGCTAAAACAATGTTGCATATTTGATATTATTTCTGTGTTTTTGGTTAGAAATTCAGGACATTAAGTTTCATGTGTTTTGTTCAAACTCTCTTGAAACTACAAATTTTCTACATAGCATAAAAATAAATGGATTTTGTACTTTGATTGATATACAGGTCTGTCTAGGTATCTCTATGTTGCCATAACATTTGGGTAGGAATCTCTTAAGTCTGTGACCTCCTCTGTGTCAAGATCCAGGTGAGGTCACCTTAGTATCCATGGCTGTCCTGGTAGAAATAACTATACAGTTTTAAACATCTTACATTTGACTTGAGATTAAAATAATTGAATATATTTATAGTGCAATATAAGTATCAGAACATTAAATGTCACCATTTTTCACTATCTTTATGAAAAAACAACACGGGAGTTAATGCTGATAAATATTCATAATTTGGTTGCTGGAGACATCCAGCATAACCCTTCTTGGTCTCTCCCATTGCATGGGTATATCTTTGCTTGTGAATTATACACAGAAACTGGACAAAGAGGAACAGCATTTAATTCTCTAGACTAATGGCAACCTCACCCAAAATAAATAGGCTAATTAACATTACTATAATGAAAACACAAATCCTTACTCCGTGTTCCAGGTTATATAGTTTATTAATGAAACACAGACTTAGAGATTTCTTTAACCGGGAGAAGTAATAGATGTTAACACCCAATTGTCTCCTTTTCCCTCCGAAGCCTATCATATAATAATGGCATCATGAGCTCATTTATTGATTTTAGTGCCTGGTTATTTGCTAAAATTGAAAGTCTCTTGAGTTGCTTTAGGATTCTTAGAAATTTAAGGCATACAGTGATGTGGGGGTAGAGAATTGTCCTGGCTAGCTTTAATTAAAAACAGAATATGGTGAAAAATAAAACCCTAGGTTGGCCCACATGCTCTTTGTTCAATAGGGAAAAACAAAATCCAGACTTGTTTGCATTTGCATTAATGATGAGGAACTATGAGCCAACCTGAATGAATCTCTTCTTGCAGAAATGGCAGTTTGTTAGTGTTAGAAGTTTTATGTCTGATTGATTAAGTAATAGATAGAAAGGGACTTGCTGTCCTTTGGTGTTCTGCCTTAAAGAATGTTAACAATTTCAGAGGGGTTTTGAATAATTCCCTTGTAAAGGTCATGCATATGTGTTTTTGCTGTAACCATATTCTTTATAAGTAGACGCAGCTAATAAACTCAATGCCAACCTTTAACAAGTTGTTTTTAAAATCCTCCAACTCTGTGTTATAAGAACACATTGGAAGCAGCGTTCTAATAGTTTAAGTTCCTCAAGCCAAACGGCTGGGTTCGTCTCTGAGGAAGCACTGCACATTGCTTTATCTAGGGTGTAGATCCCAAAGGTCTCAGAACAGCAGAACTTCCAGGGGTCACATCTTATTCCCGAGGCCCAAAGCCAATAGAATATTTGTACATTGTGTTATCTGTTCTTGAACTTTCCTTTTAAAGGTTTTATTGTTATTATTATTTAATTGTGTGTGAGAGAGTGTGTGCTCGCATGTATGTGTGTACAACATCCATGGAGTCAGCGGTATCTGACCCCCTCAGGTCCTTGGTAAGAAGGGTTTTCTTGATCAACTGCTGAGTCATCCCTCCAACCTTCTGTAACTAGTCCTCAAGGCAAGTTGGGTAACTTTTGTAATTTGTGCTCCATGACAGAAGTGACAGAAAACCCAAATCTGCTAGTGTTTCTATTTTTATTGTAATTAAAAGACTTGTTGGAAGAATTGTGACCACCCTCATCCCACTGATTTGACAGGTATTTGGTGAT
>NC_022020.1:13781256-13796518 GCF_000317375.1 Microtus ochrogaster | reverse complement strand
TCTCTGGGTTGCACAGGTTACAAGGTGGTGGCTCCAGGTTAGCAGAGGGGTAAAAATTTAAGATCAGAGGCCTGACTCTGTGCCTGGACAACTAAACAGATGACAACAGGTTCTTGGAGTGGATGAAGCTATTGAGGATTTTTTTTTTTATTGAAAATGTGGGGAACAGACAAACAGTGGGTATGTGTGGAGATGGAAGCGATAATGCATTAATGCATGAAAGTGTGTGGCTGATGCCCTCAGACAAAGCTTAGGAAAGGGGAGCAGGGCATTGGCAGGACACAATGCAAAGAGGCCCTAAGGCTGTAAGGTGCTTTATGGGATAGAGAGTGGGCTGGGGATAAGCAGTAGAAACAGAAATGTCAACCGTCGGAGTGTAAGACAGTAACCAAGCATAAAAAGCAGATTTCTAAAGCACAATGCCAATTTGCTCATTTATGACCAGGCAAAAACACAGAGTCTAGTGCATGTGATATTGATACTTTTTCATTCTGAAAATCATTATCCACATAAATTAAAGGGATGCAGTGTCGGGTCAGTGGTTTTCCACTGGAGGTGCTATCTGCAACTGTGTGGCCATCCTGCTTCTGGGAGAAGGGGAAGAGAGACCGCCTTTTACTCTGTGGTCTAATGAGTGGTACACTTTTCAAGTCTGTAAAGGCACTCAGATATTACTGTCGTGGGTAGGACAGCCATCAGGAGACACTTCAAAGCTAAGCGGATGTAGACAAACTCTCTGGAACCTAAAAACTGGCATTCATTTTGCATTGGTGTTAGTGTCAGTGAACCCTTTGAAGGCACCTCTCCCACAGCTGTGGGGCCTGGATTTGTTAACTGTCTTTTCTGAATGTCAGATTTAACCAGATCAGTAATATGTTCTGTTGTTTGTTGTGTGTGAAATCACCAGGCAAGGGTTATTCTGGGTATAAGACCATGGCACTTGGCATTGAATGCCATAGCACCTTACTCTTGTGTTTTGCCTTGGATAGAATCAGACTTTCCACAACATGACAGTGTTTTCTGTATCTGGTCCAGATAGTATCTCCTTCACTTTCAGGTTACTTGTTGAAAATTCCAAGTCTCATGTTTGAATTGAAATTATTAAGGTAAACCCACTATGCTTCAGCTCCACTTTGTGTTTTCTTTGCCAGCTCCTAGCCCTCTATAATCCCTTCCCTCAATGACATGCCTGACTTAGCAACATTTCTTGCCATGACCACGGTGCAGATGTATTAACCAAAATAATTGGCGTGCTGTGTCTACAATAGCTGTTATGCCCTACCAGCAATGAGTGTTTCAAAGTTACTCTGATCCTCTTCTAGCCTTAATGCAAATTATAATCTCTGTAGTTTTTGACTTTAAAAATTCTGCATCCCTGAACTTGGCCACCAAGAAACCCTTCAGAGGCCCAAGCTGGCTATTGGTTTGACCACTAATAATAATAATAAAAGACTTAAAAGTTTTGACTAGCTTAATCAGGGTGGTTGTCAATAACTATCTTGGGTGGGCCATTACAAAATCAGAACTTAGAATATTTTGTGGGAGGGTCCTAGGCACATGTCTGGATACTCTTGGATGACACTGGAAAATTTCTAGATGCTTCTTCTTCTGTGCTGCAAAGAGGAGCTTAGAAGCCACCCAGTGGGCCCCATGTCAAGGAGCTGTGTATGGAATCTGTGAGAAGAGCCCCATGCTCATCTGCTGCAGGCTTGGGTGTCATTGAAAACCTAGATGCCTGAAGAATGGATAAAGATGATGTGGTACATTTACACAATGGAGTACTGCACAGTGGTAAAAAAATAATGACATCTTGATATTTGCCAGCAAATGGATGGATCTAGAAAAAAACATATTGACGGAGGTAACCCAGACCCAGAAAGACAATTATATTATGTACTCACTCATAAGTGACTTCTAGACATAAATAAAACAAAGTAAAAAAACCTAACCTTAAGTCTACAACCTCATACAACCCAGACAACAAAGCAAACCCTAAGAGAGACATACATGGATCTACATGGGAAGTAGAAAAAGACAAGATCTCCTGAGTAAATTGGGAGTGTGGGGGTCACAGGCGAGGTTTTAGAAGGGGAGGAGGAGGAAGGAAGGGGAGTGGAGAAGAATGTATAGCTCAATAAAAACAATTTAAAAAAAACAAAAAAGAAAATGAATCCCCAGGGGCCACATGTACTAAGCAGGCCCACACTTCTATCTCCACTGTTCAATCAGAGGGATCAGAAACAATCTGGGCATAAGCAAGGCAAAGAAAGGGGCCCCTTGCTCCACACCAGAGCCAGTTCATTATCATGTGCATGAAGATGTAGGGGCTCTGTGAAGGTAGTGGGACTAAGGGCACACAACAGTTTTCACTGTTCAGTCTCATGGTCCCCTTAAAATCTCAACAGTGTCTGGGAATTTCAAAGGCCTGGTTCACATCAATTAACTCATTTTAATGTATTAGAAATTGAAACTTAAAATTTAAATACTTGATTACCCGATGAAAAAGAAGGAAGGTCTGTATGGAGTTTGACCTTTGTACATCACTACCATAATGGGCTTCCTGGTGTTGAAATTGAATCAATACATCATGTACCCATCAATCAAGAGTCCAAATCAGAAAAGAAATAAAATTCACTTCTACTTGTCAGTGACCTGATTCCATATTGAGAAACATATAAAGACTCTAGGAATGTGGTTAGAAACAATAAATGAATGCAGCTATGTAGAATATGCAAAATATAAATATGACAAATAGTAAAGAAGAAAGTAGTATTTTATCATTTTTGTTGTCTCCCAGTTGAATGGTAGTAAATGTTAGAAGAGTTTAAAAGGGAATCCAAAGGCAGAGCATGTTTATGCTAAATGACTGGGTTTGCGTACAACATGCATTGCAATTCTTTGTATGGAAGAATCGGGGAGTCAAAGGCTACAACATCCATAGATGAGACTGTCTGGCCTGCCCCAAGAGGTCATCCCTTAAGTCAGCCTTGCTCACTCTGTCTTTCAGTATGTATCACCTCTTATGATCAAGATAGAATTCTGGCAGTCAGGCACATTTCCTATTTCCCAAGATCTCACAGTGTGGTTGGCTGATGGTGCTTATATGTAAAGCCCAAGACATTGTTTTATGCAATCGTCAATGTAGCACTTCTTCACGTATCCATTCAACACATGTGGTTTGGGCTTTCCCTGTGTTGCAAATCTGTTGTAGACACGTGATGAATAATGACTCTTTTGTTTGTTTTTTCTGTGAGTCTTAAACACTGAGTTGGTAAATTCTGTCAAATCCTTGTGTCATTTTTATCAGTAACTTCCCATAAGTACAGAAATGAATAAATTATGAAGTTTAAATGACAGGCAATATTTTTCATTAAGAGTAGATTTTTTTTTTTACATTCTGTAAGGGCACACAACAGTTTTGTGCCCTTACAACACAACAGAAAATGGTCTCACTGAAGGTTTATTCAATCTAAAAGGATTTGTCTAACTGTCATTATCTAAGAGTCATAGAATAGAATTATCTGAGTTTCAAGTTGTTTCCATGTTAATGACATAAAGGTATTTTGCTTGTTTAAATGAAGTATTATTGGAATGGAGTTCAAAGGAATTGGCCAGTTGTTCATTTAAAGAAATGCTATGTTAATGGTTTTATTAATGAAGATTGTAATATTTCAGATCATTGTAACACTGTCTGAATGGCAGACAAAATTAATAATAGCTTGAGATCAAGAGAAGGTGCCTGTGTGTGACCATGAGATGCCATTTCCTTATAGAATAGAAGAATAGAAGCTAGTATCATCCCGATGTGTGTACTTACTTCTATCATGGCATTCTGATAAGGACAATGATGATTAACTTTCCTCCCAGTGAGAAAGGGCAAGTATAAAGTGCAGCAGTGAAATTGGCTTAGACTCAGAAGAGGATTGCCTTCCTCTGAAACACTCAGGGCTCAGAATCAAACACCTTGGAATTATCAAGCCAGTATCCACACAGAAATTATTCCGCTGCACCTGGAGGCACCTGAACTTTAAATCTAGGGAGTATGTTGATGTTGTTTCTTAGTGCAGATGACGAAAATCTCATTAAGTGACACATTATGTGGAATACTTAATTTTTGCTATATGATAATTATTTACATTTAAGTGATGTTTTTGACAGTTGTATGTACTCTGGAATCATCAGCTCAGGACATTTAACATCCCCATTACTACACAAACTGTTTCTTCCTAATGAGAACCTTTAATACCCCATGAAAGAACAGGGACTCCACCATTTGTAACAGCATGGGTGAATGCAGAAGATATCATATTAGGAGACAAACCAATACATGGAAATAATGCCTAATCATCTCATTCCAAAAGCTCTCATATTCAGAGTAAAGAGAGTAGCTGTTCCCACAGGCTGAGGGAGGATAGGGTAGAGAGAGAAGGAAAGGATTCAATTAGACCAGAAAACTCAGTTCTGGATGTTTAGTGCACAGTACTGATCCATAGCTAATGGGTTTTATTTTTTGTTAAGTAGTCTTCTGGAAAATAAAAACTGCGCTCAGTTCAGAGCCATAGGATTGTATGAGGGCTTGGTCAGAAAAACACTTTCTCCACAATGGTAGTATTAAAGAATTATTTCCAAGAACCCTAGCACTACAGAATAATGCACTGCTTTGAAATGGAAGATATGAATTGAATGTGAAATTAATTTTTTAAAGACAAAATTGTAAAAATGAGCAAGATAAAAGTAGGTTCGTCATCCAAAGTCACAATCCATATATATGATAACAAAAATGAGTGGTTAGAAAGAAAAAAATGGGGCTTGTGGTTACCTTGAACATCCTGACTGCTTACCTTCAGAAAGCAAAAACATAGAGTTCCTCACTGTCTGGATTATTGTATAACAATGTATTTATTTCTGCCTTCCTAGCAGGTTGGGTCCCATGGCTCTGGGTGTATTAACTAAAAGATTAAAGGCATAAATTATCATAAGTAATACAATGCTTCCATGGACAATTTTATAAAAGAAAGAACCGTATTTACAAAGAATGCTGTTCATGCTGGCCTCATTAATTAGTACTCCAGAGAAAATTACTATGTCCTCTACCATATATTTTTTATAATAGAAGAAAATTAAATTTTGCTGGGAGGGGTCTTAATTTCACATAGCCACCACAATAGCTTATGCATTTTCATTTCTCAGTTTGTCCTATCCTTTGGGTGGCTGATATTCTTCCCTGGACCCTCCGGTGTCTGTGTTGCACACTTTACAACCTACTGCAGTATACATTTCCTGTCAGGCAGCGGTGGCTCTGCAGGTTTGGTTCCATTCAAGGCAGGATGTCTCAGCAAAAGGCTTTCCTCGTCTGGCTGATTCTCATGAGGTGATGCCAGCAATCCTTTGTATTAGTGCCTAAGTCCAAGATCTCATTTAAAACAACACATTCCAAAAAATACATATTTTTGGCTTTTGTTTGGCATACCATCACTTGGTTTCTCAGAGTTGTAATTCTTACAGAAAACACAGATAAAGTGCTTCCCCATTATCTGCTTATATTTTAGATAGTTAATTGGCTTGACATTTCATAATTCTCCAAAGGTGACCACAGTTTATACTACTATTATGAACTTAACTATTATTACTGTTATGGATCCAACTATAAATTGGTTGGTGTCTCCATCCATGCATTCATTTATACTGTTTACACCATTGTTTGCAAATAGTTTTTTAGGAAATAAGAAACACACCCAGAAACATAAGAATATTTCTGTACATATCACTATGAATTTATGGATTTTATTTAAACAGATAAATACAATTTAAGATATAAAATTAAAAAATAATCTAAAAATTTTCCTGCATTTCATTTCTATACTTTCTTAGCATGAGTCAGTAATGTTATTTTATGACCACATTGTGCATTCTAAAACTAAAATATATAAAAATGGAATTATATCACTGCTCAATTATTTTATTCAATAATTCACATATATCACAGTGTTCTGAAAGATAACCATGCAAAAAGCCAGTGCTGCTGTCAAGAATAAGGTTGAAATAGTTTAAGATTTTTTTCAGCTATTCTGCTCGTCCTTTAATTACATTCAATGAGGTAGCAGAATTACAGTATGAAGTGTCACTTGGAATAATTCTTTCTATACTTAACACTGTTGTATAGGTTAACCACCTCTAATACAAATCTAAGGCATAAAATGCTCCCTATATGGAACTTATTAAACAGGCTATGATATTACAGATAGAAAATGTTGTACCTGCTTCAACAGGCATAGAAAATGCAGCCCATGCCATAGATTAGATACATACTCGTGTTTCATTCTACCTTTTGTTTTTAAGGATTTAAATTTTTATCTTATAAATGCTGATTTAAACCCTCACACAATCTTTATTTGGGAGGATAGACTGATAATTTTATTGACAGGTAGAGAAATGAGAGGTCACAGAGGTCTAGCATATAATCCAGGCCAGGTAACTAGAATATAAACACATTTCTGTGAAAATCTGTTTGCTTATGCTGTGTAAACATAACTGCTTCCAATAAATATCTTGTGGGTCTAAATGAACTGCTTCGTTATGCTCAGTAAACAAGTTTCTTATTCTGAATGTAGTTGCTGACAGATGTGTCAGTAGAGGGAAAATGGGTCTCTACATTCATTTCAGCAGCTCACTCCTTTTATAAAATGATGCAGTGTGGTCTACACTTATGACTCAGTTTTTGAGCTTCTTGGAGACACATTTTCCAGATCAGTTGTTCCTTCTATCATCAGTTCAGTTTCAGTATAGTGACATCAGCCACTACCTGGTCAAGAACTGCTTGCTGTGCATCCACTATACCATGGAGCCTGCTAGTCACAATTGAGAGGAAGGGGAAGAGGATTCTTTTTCTCGGGTTCTCAGCATTATCTCATTCTAGACTGGAAGGGAGAACTCAAAAGAGCAGTTGTAACATATTTACTTCTTTGATAGTCATGGGATGGGTACCTTGCTTTGTCTAGCAGTATGTATGGGACAGAGGCAAGTATCCTCCAAACACCTTTGCTTGGTAGAGTGCTGGGCAGTCAATGAACCAAACTGAATAACCAAAGGATGGCATAGTTCACTATAAAAAAGAATAAACAATACAAAATTTCAAATACTACCTAAGACATAATTCTTTGTGATTCCCTTTCAACAGGAAAAGCTTCAAAAGCATTTAAAATAACAACTTATTTATCTTTTCAAAAATTAACTTTGTTGACTTAGTAGGACCATTGTTTCCTTTTTATTTTTTACTCTCAGTGTATTATTTTATTTTAAAGCTATAGATATAGAAATGAGAATAAAGAACACTTATGTATAAAGAACAATTTGGAGACTATTCACTCAATTTTACCAGTTTGGAAGGCTGAACAGACCACACTGTTAACATTTACATGTAGTGACGTATACTTCATAGTATCATTGTATAAGAAAGACACAGCTTTGGTTTGCTCTCCAGTCTATTCTGAACCTGCTGTAGTATTGCAAAAATGTGCACACAGAAATTCTAAAGTTATAGTTACTTGGTTCTGTAAGTCTGTGAGTTCTGAAGCCAACATGATTAATTGTTAAACATATTTCAAGCAAAGTAACTGCAAGTCATATGTTTAGTTTGTGTGTATGTAATTTATAAAACTGCAAGGCTATAAAATGAACCTAGCACAGTAAGTCACAAGTCTTTGAATTAGTATAAACACATGCATTATTTTGAAGCTGAGGTTCTGAGTCTGGAGATGGTTCAGCAGTTGTTGATTTTTCAGAACACCTGAGCTCAGTTCCCAGCACTAATGTGGGAACAACTCACAACCATCTGCAATTCCAGCTTTAAGGAGAGCAAAACCATTTGGCCTTTGTGGACACTTGTACACACATGCACGTCCCATCACACAATAATTTTTAAAAAATCCATCTTTAAGAAAGGTCTAATCACTGTTTTATTGCCATAAAGAGACACCATGACCATAGCAGTTCTTAGAAAAGAAAACATTTAATTGGGGGCTTGCTTATAGCTTGAGAGGTTGGTTATTCTGTTGTCAGCATTGTGAGGAGCATGACAGTGTGTAGGCAGACATGGTGTTGGAGAAGTAACTGAGAGTTCTACATCCTGATCTAGAGAGACAGAGGGCAGGGGAGGCTGGACCTAGTGTGAGCTGTGGAAACTTCAAAGCCCAGTGACACACTTCCTCCAACAAGACCACACTCCTCCTCCTTCTCAGACAGTGGTGCCAGTTCCTTGATGACTAAGTGTTCAAATATATGTGCCTTGGGGGACATTATTATTCAAACCACCACAAGAAATTTAAAAAAAAACACAGAGGCTCTTTAAAAAGGCTTCAAAACTTTTGATATAAGGAAAGAAGGAGAAGACACCAAAAAGAATGATGTGCAAAAGATGTTTTATAGTTTTACTCAGAGTTTTATTAAGTACTTTCTGCAAAGCCTTGATAGGTAGTGTCTTGGAAAAAAAATTGAATTTCAGATCCGACTGTGGAAAGTGCTTTGGAAGGCTAAAGACTCTCCTCTGTATATCAAGAGTAAGGCCTGGATGATCCTGGTCACTGAGTTTCTCATCATAACCCACAGAAATGTAGAATATATCATGAAAAAAGTTTCTTTATCACACAGAGGGATTTTTAGAGTGCTTCTGAATTGAGAGAGTGCCTGAAGAGCTTTGGTAAGACTATGAAGGATATCAGTGTGGCCTTCTGCTACTGCTCCTTGGCTGACATGTCAGTGAAGAAGAAAGAACAGTGGAAGAGAAACTGAAAGAGCTGAGATGCAGAAAGAGACCACGTTTCAGTCGTCCTGGATGGCAACAGAGGACAGGCTCTAAAGTGAGGGTGAGCAGCAGAGATATCTGATAAATTAAGAACCACTATCCTCTCAGGAAGCTCCTTTAACTTTTCAGAGGATGACTAATACCAGAAGTGGTATAGAATGAGTCAGCAGGAAAGGCCTTTAGCTAGGAGTCTCCTCTGAATGGTCATCCAACAGTGAAACCAGAGAAAGGTCTATGGAAGGTAGTGCGGCACTCTGAGTCACCACAATAGGACAGAGAAGCCTCCTTTCAGCAATGGCTCAGAACTTCTTTTCCGGTAGCAAACAGTGTACCTATCTCTCTGGTGACCTGAGGAGTCGAGCACTGTCTGAAAATTCTGGAAGAAATCTTATATACTTCTATTTGAAAACATGTGTTGAATTGACCTGATTATCCTTTCTGCCATCAGGAACTTGTCAGTAGTAAAGAGAAACTTAATTTCAGCTAGAGAGATGTTACAGATGTTGCATGCTCTGAGAAAGCAAAGATGGAGTGAGAAACATTGACTCACGGAGGAGCAGCACCATGGACAGATCTCAAAGGACAGCTTCTTCTTAGAACTGTTCTGACCCTGTAGGGTAAATGGCTGCAGAGTATAGCTCAGTTGGTCCAGTGCTGCCGAACACACACAAAGCCTGAACTTTGTTCCCAGCACTGCATAGAAAACTGGTTTTGTGGTGTACACCTATAATCCTAGCACTCTGGAGGCAGAGGTAGGAGGGCCACCACTGGATACACAGTAAGTTTGAAGTTTTTGCTTGATATTTTGTTACAGCGGTCAGAAAAGCAACTAATTCAACAGTCTACATTCCCTTATACTTTAGCACCCAAGCTTTTCACAGGGTTTCCTTTACTTGGTCCACAGCCAATCAACCATTGACCAGTTTTGACCTTCTTGAAGTTGCTCATTCCTGTCCACCTCCTTTGTAATTATATCATTTCAGATCAGTCTCATGTTGTTATTAAAGAGTCTCACTGTTTTCCTCATCAGAATCCTTGTCCTCTGCCAATTAGTCCCTAAACCATAGTTACACTGGTCTTTTGCACATTAAATTTTGTCAAGTTACTTGCAACTTACAATTTTCCTATTTTTAACAACTCTAATTGCTCTCAAGAGAAGTTTAAAGTACGTTAGTATAGTAGAAACTTTATGTGATACAGTTTCAACTCCTTTTCCACCCTTCTGTTGCCCTTCACCATCTCAAAGGCAAAGCTAATGAATATGTTTTATTTCTAGAGAATATTTTCCTTTTTTGTTGTGGTACCAAGAATGAAATCCGGGCCTCATATATGCTGGACAAATGCTCTACTCCTGATCTATGTTCTGGCACACCTAGCCTAGACCTTTAACTATGATCTAAGCTTCATAAATTACCTGGAGGATCTGGGCCTTCTCCGACCACATTCAGAATGCAGACAGCAGGAAGAGAGATACAACTACTAGGTTTAGCTCAGGCTTCTGAATCCTCAAAGCCCCTCCCCCCCAGTGACAAACTTCATTCACAAAGGCTATAGCCCCTAATCTCACCAAACAGTGCCACTTCCTGATGAGTAAGCATTTGAATCAATGAACCTATGGGGGTCATGTTTATCCAAAACAGCATATTCCACTCCCTGCCCCCATGGGCTTATAGCCATATCATAATGCAAAAATTCTTTCAGTCCAATTTCAAGAGTCCTCATGGTCTATCACTCTTTCAATATTGTTGAAAAGCACAAAGTTCAAAGTCTTTTCTGAGACTCATGACAATCTCAACTATAATCCTCTATAAAACCAAATTATAAAAAGACAGTACATACTTTCAATATATAGTAGCCTGTGGTATGCATTACCTTTTCAAAAAGGAAGCATATGAGGAAATGCTGTATCTACTTAAGAATGGAAACAAGTTGGGCAAAATTCAAACTGCAATTTTCAGGTCTGAAGTGAAAGTATTCTTCAAATATCCAATTCCTTTCAAGTTTATTCACTGTAACACACTTCTCTCTTTGGCTGGGTTCACATCCTGTTAGCAAATCTCCCTGGCAGGCATTCAATGGCTCTGACATCTCCAACATCTTGGGGTCTCCAATGATATTCAGGCCTTAGCTTCACAGCTCCACACAATGGCCTCTCTAGGCCTCCACACAGGGATAGCCCTGACACATGCCTGGCCTCAGTGGCTTTCTTTTGTCTCAAAGGAAGATTCCACAATCCCTATCTTGTGTCCTTGAACCACATGGCTGAAGCTGCCAAGTTTTACTCCTTGCTGGGGCCCCCTAATTCAATTACATCTTCACCAACTTTTCTGTTTTTGATGATTTCCTTCACTGTTTAATCTCGGCTATCCTGAAACTTGCTCTGTAGACCAGGTTTGATGGGGGAGTGTCATATGTCAACCTGTTGATTTCATTGGTTAATTAATAAAGAAACTGCTTGGCCTGATAGGTTAGAACATAGGTGGGTGGAGTAAACAGAACAGAATGCTAGGAGGAAGTGAGGCAGACACCGTGCCAGTATTCTCCAGGGCAGATGCGATGAAGCTCCAGCCCAAGATGGACATACACTAGAATCTTCCTGGTAAGACACCACTTCGTGGTGCTACACAGATTTTTAGATATGGGTTAAAAGCAAGATATGAGAGTTAGCCAAGAAGAGAATAGAGCTAATGGGCCAAGCAGTGTTTATATGAATACAATTTGTGTGTTGTTATTTCGGGTATAAAGTTAGCCGGTGACCAGAGGCTGGAAGGTGGGAAGTGGCCCACAGCTCCCTCTTCACAGGTTGTCACCAAACTCAGAGATCCATCAGCCTCTGCCTCCCAAGTGCTAGAATTAAAGGCATCTTCTATCATGCCTGACCGTAAAGCTTTCTTTAATTCTTTTTACAAGTTGAAAGCATATCCAGGAGGGGGATTGCCCTGAGGTCACTACTCCCTTTATTACTGTTTAGCATTCACTCTTTGAGCACTGGACCTCACTCCATTATACATCCTGATGCTTCTTTTATTCCCAAACCTCATGTTTTGTATTTTTTTTTCTTGCTCATCTGGCTCCATTTCATTATAGATTTGCTTAAGAGTGGCCACTAATAACCAAGCAATATAGTCAATGCTATACTATTTTGTGTTGTAATAGGAGCGGCGGGGCTGCGTCCCCAGCACCCCGGCTGCTTGCTAGCTTATGCCCTGAAATAATTACACTGACACTGTATTCTTTTAAACACTGCTTGGCCCATTAGCTCTAGCCCTTACTGGCTAATTCTAATATCCCAATCAACCCATCTCTAATAAACTGTGTAGCACCGGTCTTACCGGGAAAGATTCAGCATGTCTGACCTAGCGGCTTGCTTTATTGCATGTGTCTGCCTGGGAGAAGGGAGCATGGCCTCTGCTCCAGAGAGCAGAGCTGTCGAGTCTGAGCTCACTTCCTCTTCCTCCCAGCATTCTGTTCTGTTTAATCCACCCACCTATGTTCTAACCAATAAAATGGGCCAAGGCAGTTTCTTTATTAGCCAATGACCTTTCTCCATCATTTCCCCTTTTTTTGTTTAAACAAAAAAAAAGGAAGGCTTTAATTTAACATAGGAAAATTACATATAACAAAACAGTTATCAAGTAAAAATTACAATAATCTTTATCATAACTAAGGAAAACTATTACTATAACTAACTATTCTTCAGCTCCATCAAAGACTCCAGAAAGATACAATATTACCTAAGCAAACAAGAAATAAGCAACATTCAAACTCTAGAAATGACAGAGACATCTCACTGTCTAGACAATCATCCAAAGTTTCTCTGTACCATTGGGGCATCCATGTTTGGCTTACAGGCCCATATTATCCAGAGACATTTCCGTGAAGTGCTATTCTGTTGTAATAGGAGTGGTGGAGCTGCGTCCCCTGCACCCCGGCCACCTGCTAGCTTATGCCCCGAAATAATTACATGGACACTGTATTCTTTTAAACAATTTTGAAGTCTCTTCTACTGCCATTAATCAAAACACTCTTCAATTTAGTCCAAGGTAGATTTTTTTTTGGACAAAGGCAAAAAGAAGGTACAATCTTTGCCAAAATATCACAAGAATGGTTTGCAGGTCACATATTCTCTTCCCCTCTGAAACTTCTTGAGTTGCATCCCCATGGTTCAAGTCACCCTCAGCACCACCGTCTTCCATGATCCTATTTGGATGGCCCATCAAGACCTACTAATCACTTCCTAATCCAAAATTCCATAATCTACATTCCATCAACAAGCAACATGGTCAGGCCTATCACTCCAACACCCCAGTCTCTGGTACAAACAGTAAATATTTTTGGTTTTGTGACCTCATAGTCTTTGTTACAACGACTTGACTTTTGCTGTATCACAAATCAGTGCTAGGTAATACAGAAAAGAGAGCAAGGCGACAGTTCCATAAAACCTTACCAACATTTAAATTTCAATTTCATGATATTTTATTTTTCTGAGAAATAGTCTTCTCCTTCTCCCTATGCCCACAGCTATTTAAAATACAAGGGATCTTCTGAGATCAGTTTGCAGAACATCACTTGATGAGCCTGACCTGACCCAGACTATAGTCTTCTGACCTATGTGTTAAATCATCCTAAGAGCCCTGATCATGACATGAAGTTTCAGGATGATTTTTCTTTGCACTAAGGAGGTACTGCTAAGTGAAGCCAAAGGAGAACTAACACTTGGGTGTTCTCTGCTGAGGCATCTGTAGCCGCTCTCCCATGCCGAGGAGGTGCGGATCTTATCCTCTTTGTGCATGTTATGTTATACTCCCAGCTCTGCTGGACTGCAGCCGCTTTTATACTTTTCTCTCTCTGCCACACATTCACTGATTATTTTAATCCATTTTTTTTTGCTTTCCATCTTTAGCATAAATAACTACAGAACATTCTTGTCTTAAAAGACCATCATGGAAAATGATAGCAGAACAAGAAGTTTACCTTTTCAGGTAATCATCTCATGAGCAGCTCAAGTTCAGCATGCAGAGTGAGGGGTTCTGAGTTTTCAATGAAAACTGACCTGAACCAGCTGTAGAGAGATTAAAGTACCTGGTTGTCTGGGACTTTCTACAAAATGTGGCAAAGGAGATTTCTGTTAGTCTACTGTAGGACAGCAGGATATTCGAAGCACACCACTACCACCCACCCAAATGTAGACTATCATGGTAGCGTTGAGCCTGTAAGAGAGGGAAGATTTCTACTGGGTCATTCATCTCTTCAAGAGAAGACCTTATGACATTAGATGATGAGTCCATTTAATTAGGACAATAATAGGAAAATCCAAGAACCAACGACTGATTCATTTAGAAAATACAACGAGTTGAGTAATTTTCAGACATATCTAAAGTGACTTTTACTCAGGAGAGCTAGTCAGAGTTTTGGGGAGGTGGTGATTAGAATGGAATCAACTTTCAAAATAATTTAATGTAATGGGATATATAATAATATTATTAGGAAACATGACAGAAATATTTGATTTTATTTTAGCTACAGAAAATTCATGAAAATGTAATAGATAACTCAGACTGATGTAACTCTTAATAGTGTAGAGCACCTTAGTTTGTTATTAATTAATCTAGTTATAAGTTATATTTAATACATCAATCCTAAATTATTTTGGTCATTTTATAATTACAGAGATCAACACAAATTGGGCAAGTTCTAAAATTTACTATGTTTTGTAATATATATATATATATATATATATATATATATATATATATGGGGTTAGAGAGATGATGACTCAAGGCTTAAGAGGACTTGCCACTTGTCCAGAGGAGGCAAGTTTGTTTTCTAACACACACTGTGGGAAGACCTCAAAAGCTTATAACTCCACCTTCCAGGGATCCAGTGCCTTCTTCCGGTCTCTTCAGATACCCACACAAGTAACATATACATTATATTAATAATATAGTGTTTTCCGTGCACAAAAAGTACTCTGGCATCAAGAAACAATCATCATTAGCACATTTTCTCTGTGTGCATTGCAGCAAGCTGGGGACACATAGTATCTTTACAGCTGTGGCGATGAGTTACTGTTTCCACTCTGTACTTGTTTCCTTCTTGTATGTGTGTAGCTATAGCACTGTGAGCCTTCACTCTGCTGTTTACCCACCCAAACAACCCAGAAGGTAACTTTTAGGGGAATCAAAACCTGTCTTTCCACTACTTACTTTAGGATCGCAGCAAATTAACTTAAGCTTTTTAGATTTGTTTCTCCTTTTGAAAGGGATGTGGTAATAATGGCAGTAGTACCAGCTTCATGGCACGGTTGCGGGGGTCAATGAAAGAACCTAAGTACAGCCCTTAGAACTGTGCTGGGCACATAACTGTTCCATACAGTCTCGCTGTTGTATTTTTTATTCTCTAGGTGATTTCTGTAGCTGGGGTCAGGGTGGGGGGATACATGTTTGAGCACATACATGTGGA
>NC_022020.1:13776015-13781156 GCF_000317375.1 Microtus ochrogaster | reverse complement strand
ATATATGGGGTGCTTTGGATCAGAATGAATTATCTAAGTGAGACATAAAAGTAGTTTGACTAGCATCTAAAATATATTAGACTAGACTAGACATTTACAGTCACTTAAACAACATGGAAAACTTTCAAAATTTTAATTTTATTAAATTCCATAAAATGGAACATGATGAATGGCCTTTGCTCACATTTCATACATTATGTAAAACAATCAATTTTTAAAACTAGCAAACAAAATAAACAAGAAATTACAAATGTTTTGGTCTAGAGTTAAAATTTCATAAAGGCAAGTTAGAAATACCATTTCGCTCATGATAAATAGAATAGTTCTTTAAAAAATTCATAGAGGAGAGAAGAGTCCTGAGATTTGCTATGTGACTTTTTATTGGAGATGTTTTTCAGCCTATAATTTTGGGTATAATAAATATAATTATAATGTGGTATTTTTTACTGTATCAGATAATCACACCAAACTTGTTTGTTTTGTTTTACAAAATTGTGTAGGTATTCAGATCATGCATTATACTTGCAAACAGATGACCATAGTTAAATCAATTTCCGTCTGATGGAGCTGTTTATAGATACATAAAATATATGAGAGGGTGTTTGCTTAATCACTTGTATATGCCTGACCGTTGATTTTTTATTATCATTGTCCTCAAAACTTTATTATTTTATTTTCAATTTTTCAAAAGTGAATGACTCTCCTACCCAAGGGTGAGGTTAAGGGCACTGGAACTCCATTTATGTGGATATAAATCTAATATTGCACCACTTTTAGAACAAACATAGAATGTATACCCTTTTCTCATAAGTTCATTAGCTCCAGCTGTCCTCACGACTCGCTTCTTTCCAAGTGTCTAACACAGTGAGTGGAGTCTCATCTTAGGATGCTGGGTGGCATCAGAATGGAATGAAAGTCCCTAATCTTTGAACATAGCTTTGGCATTCAGAAATTCAATATGTGAGATGCTGTTGCAAATACATTAATCAATAATAGAAATCGAGAAAAGAAGGCATCATCTTTCAATAACCTCAGCATACCATTTCATTTAATTTTAAAGCAGATAACTGGTTGCAGGACAGATTAGATTTTTCTTGCACTTTATGAACAAAGGTGAATCCTATAAAATACAGTCCACATCTTCATGTAGTATTACTATAGTTAGTATTGCAATTGTAGATTTGAATTTAAGTTAAATATGTATACACCATGAGTTTATAAAATCCATGGTATATGAAAATTATTATTTGTTGAATGGCTAAATAAATACTATACTTTCTTCAGAATTTTAACAAAATAATTCTAAACAAATTATTATAATATCTATTGATGTTCTTAGCTCCCAGTTTTTATGACTCTGTGGTTGTTCATAGACTCATTGAGTTTATTAAGGAAGTTATAGCTCGTAGAAGAATCATGACTCAGTATTTTATGGGCAGGAGATAAGTGAATCAAAACATATACTTCTGGCAAGAAAACAATGAGAACTTGTGCTCCCTGATATTAAACAACAACAAATCCCAGAATTAAACCAAGACAGCACTGAGTTCAAGATGAAATAAAAGGAATGGTTTCTTGAACACATGAGTTCTCAGTTATAATTAGAGATTTCCAATATGATCATGAACTCTTATTTCACTTTCCCAAGAGATAATATGTGGGCTTATTAATAGGAAAGTATTGTTTTCCCATGGACACCATCAAGGCCCTGGCCAGAAGGCATTTACTGTTTTGTGAAGATCAATGCCCCATTTCAAGTCATCACACACCCAAGTGGATTTTCAAATGGGAAAAACTGTTTATGAGAAAAGGAGATAATAAGAATTTAAAATTTATCTCTGTCTTCAGAAACATGGGTTTTTTTTTTTGATAAAGAGGGAAATAAACCTCAAAAATCTAGCAGAAGAATAATTTACAATAAAATGAAACTATTTCTGAGTGGCATAAATGAGCAAACTCAGAGAAGGCAAAAGAAATCTTATCATTTGCTTGGATTTTCTTTCAGACATTAATTTCTGCTTAGGGGAATATATCTGTCACATTTAGATATTTTCACTTGAGTTTCATGAAACTAATTTCCATAAAAATAAAAATTTCATCCATATAACTGGAGAAACAGCAATATACACACAATAAATGCCATTCTCTTAATTTTTCAATGTTATTTATTTTTAATGGATAATATAAATATATCAAAACACATAAAATACTGTATAAATCATAAAACTGTTTCTATAAATTGTACTCAGATGTAAAGTTTAAATTTCTGTTAGCAGTAAGACTAAGCATCTTGCCTTATATTAAGGGTGGGAAAGGCAACCCAATATGAGGACTAGGGTCCAAAAATCCAGCTAAAGAGTCAAAGACAACCTCTGCTCCTACTGTTAGGCGTCTGTCAAGAAGAACATATCACCAAACTGTCACCTATATACAGACAGCCTAGGTTGTCAGTTCAGTCTCTGGGAGCTTGTTTGAGTCCCGCTGGTTGGTTCTGTGAGTTTTCTTGGGTAGAACTAGAAAAATGAAATCCTTCTAAGTGATATAACCCAGACAACAGAGAGACAAACATGGTGTGTACTCACTCATAAGTGGATATTAACTATAAAGTAAAGGGTAGCCATGCTACAATCCACAACCCCGGAGAGGCTGGGTAACAAGGGGAGATACTAGGAACTCCCTGGGAAAGTGAAATAGAAGAGATTGTGTGGATGGACTGTGGTGGGTGGGGATGGGAACACGAAGGATCAGCTTGGGGAGAACGGAAGGAAAGAGTACTGAAAGAGATGACTGGTAAAGGGTCAGGTAAAAATGGACGCAAAGGAATCTATAAGGGTGACCCCCGCTAAGACGCCTAGCACTAGGGGATATGTAGCCTGAACTAGCCATCTCCTCTGACCAAGCAAGACCTCCAGTGGGATGATTAAGATACCAATCCAGCCACATGACCATCAACCTACAGTCTGCCCTGGCTATGGGAAGTGCTGGCACAGAGGGTAAGGGTGACACAGAGATTGTAGGAGTGGCCAGTCAATGGCTGCTCCAGTTCCAGATCCACACCACGAGCTTGAACCCACCCTGACACTACTTAGAGTGCTAGGACCTAGAGCCTGGGTGGTTCAGAGACCTAGAATAGAACCAAATGCAACTGGAGATGCTTAATGATATTCTGCTATACTCATAAGTTGGTGCCTAGTCCAGCTGTCATCACAGAGGCTTCATCCAGCATGCGATGTAAACAGGTGCAGAGACCCTCAGCCAAACACTAAGGTGAGTTTGCGGAATCCTGCTGAAGAGAAAGAGCAAGAATTGTAGGAGTCAGAGGGGTGAGTAAATATATTTAAAGCACAAAAATATAAATAAAATAAAAAAAACTTAAAAAATAAAAAATAAAGAGAAAATAAAAAGGAAGTATTGCAATCTCGGTAACAGTTTCCTCCGGTAGGGGTGTGTTGCTTCCTTTTATAGCAGCTCCGGAAGTGAGAGGTGAAAAGCTGCTATTCTTCTTATCTCCAACAGGTTAAGCCTCTGCGCTCTTCCTGAGAAGAAGGATTTCTTGTGGGAGGTCCACATTACACAGAATGTCAAGGTTTAAATTTTCCTGCATTTGCTTTTATCACTGGGAGATCTCTTCTGAGTCACTCCCATCAGAACACTGCCAAAAACTGAACAAAACCACTTCCCTCATTCCTGTGTAGCTCATGTAAACAGAAGCAGATATCATGTCCCTCAGTCCGCTAACTCCTGGACACGGGGAGAGTCTCAGCCTTAGGCTCTCAACATGACTGTCTCTGTCTGCACAGCCAACCCTGCTGGATCTGTGTATCCCCACATGTAGAGTCCAGCCATGATTTCAGCTCCACATCTGGATCTGAGTACCTGCATGTGTGGAATCCAGACCTGATTTCAGCTCCACATCTGGATCTGTGTACCAGCACGTGTGGAATTCAGCCCTGATTTCAGCTCAACATCTGGATCTGTGTACCAGCACGTGTGGAATTCAGCCCTGATTTCAGCTCAACATCTGGATCTGTGTACCAGCACGTGTGGAATCCAGACCTGATTTCAGCTCCACATCTGGCACAATGTTTCCTTGGTGCAGTGTCCAAGCAACAGTGTTCATGTCCAAGGTGGGAGAATACCTTACCGGCATCTACTTCCCTGCCTCCACACTGGTGAAAGCTGTTTGGTGACTTTTCTGTGGTGAAAATCCCACCCAGACCTACTCCTTCTTTCCCTTGTAGAAAGAGCATCTTTTGCCTTTGATTACTAGCTATGTTTTTCACTGGGTTAGACACAGTTGATGTCAAATCTTCCATGTTGTCCACAGTTCTTATTTTGATAAATGTTTCCAAAATGTAGATGATGAATAAAAAATTCAGCTAGTGGAAAATACTTCATTTCTTACCTGATATGATTGTTTCTAACAGAACCAGAGACATTTGTGTCTTAAGTTGACTCAAATTAAACCTTTCCTAACTGCTGAGACAGGCCCTGCATTTTAAATTGAGGTGTCTGTGCTTTAACATTTTTGGTACTGTGTGTTTGTTGCACATTTAAAACCAGTGGAATTGGCTTAATTCTGTGCCCATTTAGCCTACTAATATCGGTAGGGTCTCCCTAGTGCTTAGGGCTTGTCTAGTCACAGGTTCTTGGTCTCAGTTTGAGTGCCAGGTATGAACCTCATTTTTGGACAATATTTAAATAAAAACTTAAAAAGTAGTTGGTTATTCACATAGCATTCATGCCATTATTGCACCAGTGGACATATCTATAAATAACTCAAACTAAGAATTTATTTCCTAGTATGTGGGAAAAAAATCAGTCGACAATTATAAAATGAATTGTATTTGTACTTAGTGCTAGAAAATAAAAGAAAATGCAATTAGAATATAGAATGTTGAGAATAGCACATTCTTGTGAGTGTCGAAAGAGAGGGAGGGAGAGGGTGAAGGGAGGGAGAGAAAGAGATCAAGAGTTATTTAGTAGCAGTTGGGAAGGAAAGGTGGTAAAGGTGAGAGAAAACATCCTTGCCACAGGGATTAAGGTGTTTAAGTCTATTCTTTTAAATAGGTTCTGAGATAGTTGATTTGTTTATGATTGGGAAGAAACACTGAGCTTTAGAAAGAAGAGAGTATAATATG
>NC_022020.1:13771456-13775561 GCF_000317375.1 Microtus ochrogaster | reverse complement strand
TCAGATACCCACCTACCCAACTCTGTGTTCTATCTCTCTAATAAAAAACAACAACAAAAGCAAGAAACAAAAATCCAGAGCCAGACAAAAACCCAAGCATGGATGGGGGAAGGGCCCATGAAGTCCCACACCCATGCCATTTCTAGTTAGGCCTCTCCTCTGTTTTGTAGTTGCTGTCTCAAGATGTGAGTTCTCAGCTACATCTACAGCACCATGCCTGCCTGTGTGTTGCTGTGCTGTCTGCCATGATGGTCATGAGGTCACCCTCTGAAACAGTAAGCCCCCAATGAGCTCTTTCTTCTATAGGTTGCTTTGGTGTTTGTGTCTTATCACAACAATAAACATGTAAGCAAGTCATAATAAAAACACATTACTAATAAATATTAAATGAGATATTTTAAAAGAAAATAGAGGAATGGGAAGAAACATGGGCTCTTGATGACAGTTAGCCAAACACATGAATAGCTGAAGAGGGCTTGAAGAGAAGAATCAAGCAGTGTCTGGATGTGCAAGTGTCATGTGGATGATCTGTGGAGGGACCTGAGTTATTCTGTGTTTCAAAAATTGCTTGCTGGTTGTGAATTTAACTGAGGGGAGAACATACTACTGCTATATGGTCATAAACTTTCATACCATTTTTTGGTAAATGATTTTCAAAAAAGATATATAGACCCTGAAAATGTATAGCCTGTGGTGTATAAATTTTGCATCTTGATTTTATTGGAAAGATAAACAGAAAGACAATATGCTAGAAGATGGCGCAGTAGCTTTGCATAGGACCCTGGTTTGTTTCCCAGCACACACATAGCAGCTCACTATTGTCTGTAGCTCCAGTTCCTGAAGATCCAACCATCTATTTTGACTTCCAGAAGCACCAACCACATACATTAAACACATGCATACAAGTAGGCCAATCACCTATACACATAAATTATTAAACTTAAGAGGTAGAGAAAAAGATTTACATGCATATATTATGATGTGCATTTATAAAATTAAGAAGTAGATATAATTTTAAAAATTAGCTGTAGCAAGACTTATACATAAATTCTTCACTATGTTCCTCGATTTATGTGTCTCTCTCATACCTCTTTGTTGTAACAAGGCTGCTTGTTTGTTCCCAGCTTCTCAGACCCAAAATAACCACATAGAAACTATATTATTTACAATACTGTTTGGACAATAGCTTAAGCATATTTCTGGCTAACTCATATCTTAAATTAACCCATCTCCATCAATTTGTATATTGCCACATGACCTTGGCTTACCAGGTAAAGTTCCAGTGTGTCTGCTCCCAGCAGTAGCTATCTGGCATCTCTCTGAATCCACCTTCTTTCTCCCAGCATTTAGCTTAGTTTTCCCCACCTAGATAAGTTCTGCCTGCTATAGGCCAAGGCAGTTCCTTTATTCTTTAACCAATAAAGGGAACCCACAGACAGAAGGACCACCCACACCACTTATTTATTTTGTAGGGCAAATTTATTGAAACGTCAGCATTCTTCATGTTGTAGAGGAATAATTTTACACTGAAATCATTGAAGGGTGCCGTTCCTTCTACAAGGTTGCATAAGTGTGTGAAGGGTCTGGATCTTGACAGAGGTCATCTGAATCCAGAGCCTGCTCTTGCCCACTGCATGACATCATTGCTTGTCAACCAGCTAAGCAGGCCAGAGAGCAGGAGCTGGAGATTTCCATATGCATTAAAATAGTCCTGAAATAATATGATGTAGATACAATGTTTATAGAACAGAAATCCATGGAAATTCATTCTGACATATAAAACTGTATCTGTGATTTCAATTGTGTAAAATAAAAGTGTGTTTGTGTACAATGATATTAGTCATCTGTGTCAGGCTATGATTCGCTGGAGGTTTCCTCCCCAGATTGCAGAACACTGTTATTCCAAGGAACTCTTTCCCAAGCCAATTTCACTGAATACACACTTCAGAAACAGCTCTGACTATAAATCTCAGAACTTGCAAGTTACTGAAGTGCCACATAAAAATATTCACAGGCTTGCTTGAGAAGCAATCTTTTTCTTCTGTTTGAAAGACTTGGAGCTGTGCATGAGAGAGATGAAGGCTGTGAAAACAGCCAGATGGGAGGGAGGAACTGAGAGACCTCAATGCTTGGGAGGAAAACATTTTTCCTGTGTTAGCCTGAGTGATAGATGGACATAGTCCTAGTGTCAAACAGTTCTCTTGTTGCTAACTCACATGTGTGAGATCATACCCTCTCTTGTGCCCTAGACTATCTACCTCTATTCATGGCAACAGCAGCAGCAATTCTGGAGAGGTTGTGGTTATAGGACACCACTGAGGTAGCAGCTAGAATGTCTTTTTTATTATGTAGACATAAAAATAAAGGGAAGGTAATAGAGCAAAATGCCAGACATACTTGAATAAAAATGCTGATGAAAGGAGATTTCTATTAGTCCTTAAATTTAATGGCATTTTCAAATTCTTCTAAATACCTAGTACTTATAATCAGATTAAGTGATCAAAATAAAAATGTAATCTTCCTTGATACATATGCAAAGTGTAAGATATAGAGCCCCATCTTACAGTGGGTGCAGCCTACAAGAGCTTATGTCACTCCTGAGTTGGCTTTGAAATTCTAATTCATAAATAAACAATCTATGAAGCTTGAAGTATTCACTATAAAGAACAGTCACATTGATTTTGGCATCCACTAAAGAGTCTTCACTTCAACAAGGACTAAACTAAATTATTTTTGTCTTTTTCCATATTCTGCCCTTCTGGCCTGGATTTTGATCTATGATTCCTTCTTAGTACCTCCTTCCAGGGTACGTATCTCAATTGCATTTAGACTTATTTATTGACTAATTAATGAGCATTGATCCAGAGGCAGAAATCATAGTTCCATGTATGATGATCACTGAACACTTAACTCATTGGACTAACCAGTTGGGCTGTTTGGGTACAGTTAAGAACCATTGGAATCCCTGAAAGAAACAGTGTGATAGAAACAGGTTAAAGCTTGCCTTCTGTATAAGGCAGTCCCATGCATCATTCTGAGACTCTGAAGTAAGGAGTTACTATGTTGTAGGAGGCCGCTTATGTGTTCCTGGAAGCCCTTTGCTTGTTCATTACCCAGCCACCCAGACTCCTGAAATAACCACAAAGAAACTGTATTAATTAAATTACTTCTTGGCCAATTACTTAAGCATATTGCTAGCTAGCTCTTACGTCTAGAATTAGCCCATCTCCATTATTTTATATTTTACCATGGGGTTTGTGGCCTACTGGCAAGGTTCTGACATGTCTGTCTCTGGGGGCAGCTCCATGTAATAGTTATTTGCACATTTTGTTATTTTTAGTATTGGGGCTAGGGTTTTATAGAGCCCAGGCTGATCTCCAACTTGGTATATAGTCAAGGATAACCCTTGTATTCTAGGTCTTAGTAAGTCATCCTTGAGTACTTCAATTATAAATATCTACTGTTGAGCCTTTACTTGGACATTGAATTAGGCCCTGTGTCTACTACTTTAGTAGCAGAGAAGGGATTGCTAGAAAACAAATGGATTCAACCTTAAGATTAGCTTAGAAAAATAGTTTATTCAGTGTATTGCAGAGAGGAGCAGGCTGGGCACTAGCTAGAGCAGAGCTTATAGAATAAGGTGGGCTGCAAAGATCAATGTTTGAGAGAAGAATGTTGACAGTCTGAATGAGGTGTGTGTGTGTGTGTGTGTGTGTGTGTGTGTGTGTGTGTGTGTGCGTGCGTGTGTGTGTGTTGTTTCCTGGCATGTGATTTATGTCATGGCGGAAGGAACATCGCGATCTATCAGTATACAGTTCTAGAGGGTTAATATGGGATGCTGCGTATTGATTTCCAGTTGCATAATGTCTGCCAAGCAATTAGGGGCCATGTAAATTTGGCTATGCTAAGAAGGGTAGCTGTCATTGAAGGGCTGGGTTACCAAGTACTGGGTCACAGTTCGATGGTGTTAGCATTCCTTTAAAAATTATTATTAATATTCTGATTAGTATACAAAGAGTTAGGGTCAGTGCAGTATTTTTAAACAAAATTTTTAAAATTTTTTTTTATTGAGAAAAGGAAAAAAAAAAAGTTTCCACCTCCTCCC
>NC_022020.1:13748526-13770985 GCF_000317375.1 Microtus ochrogaster | reverse complement strand
ACTGGACTGAGCTCTCAAGGTCCCAATGAGGAGCAGAAGGAGGGAGAAGAGGAGCAACGAAGTCGGGACCACGAGGGGTGCACCCACCCATTGAGACAGTGGAGCTGATCTATTGGGAGCTCACTAAACAAAATTTTTATTGTTAAGAAGTTCTCTTCCCATCTACCTTTCTCCCTGTGCCTTCTTCCCACTTACACATCACGTGCATCCCCCCATTTAGCCCCCACATTCCTCACACGTCTTTCTAATTCTGCTCTGGTCTATTTAGATCGCTCGTCTTTACTCACTCCCATCCTTATTCACACATATAGAAAATACTGAAAGTAAAGGTATGTGCAGTAGCTGACAGAAGCAGATGCAGAGTTCCACAACCAAACACTGGGCCGAGCTCTGGGAGTCCTGAAAAGAAGGAGGGGGCATTGCAAGCCAGGTGGGTCGAAGGCATGATGGAGGAACCTACAGAGACAGCTGACCTGAGCTTGTGGAAGCACATGGGCTCTGGACCAATAGTTGGGGAACCTGTACTGGACTGACCTAGGCCCTCTGAATATGTATGACCATTGTGTGCTTGGTCTGTTTGTAAGGCTCTTAACCTTGATATCAGGACCTGTCCCTGGAATTTAGCTGACTTTTGGGTACCTGTTCCCCTTGCTGGATTACACTGAAGTGCCTTTATACAGGCGGAGGAGCTCAGTCTTACCTCAACTAGATGTGTCGTGCTATAGTCAAGCCTATGGAAGCTCTGTCTTTTTCTGTATGGAGGCAGAGGAGGAGTGGGTGGATAGGGAGGGGTGGAGGAGAATGGGGGATAGGAGAGGAGGAAGGAGAAACTGTGGTCAGTATGTAAAATAAAGAAAAAAGTTAGCAAAAATAAGAAAGTTAGGATATCTGTATAAGAAAGAACATGTAGATTTTTGTCTTTTGGAGTCTGAGACAAAGAAACCCACCCTGGCTCTGAGACCTGAGCAAACAAAAGTAACCCACCCTGGATCTGAAGCCAGAGACAGTGAAAGAAATGCTTTAGCCCCAAACCCAAGACCAGTGCCAAAGAAACATACTTTGGTCATAGAATGTAAGTCAGTGAAAGATATGTGCCCTGGCCCTGAAATTATTACCAAGAGGTGAAAGGGGGCCAGTGGAAAAAAAATAACTATACTTTGTCCCTGAGAGCCAAATATGCCCCTTACCAACTAAGCAAAAAAACAAAAAACAAAAAAACAAAAACAAAAACAAAAAAACCAAAACACTCAACCAATCCCTGAGCAGAAAACAAAGCAAACAAAGCAATCCCTGAGCAGAGATCTAACCAATTTGATCTCAAGGAACTGAAATCTGACCAGTTCCCACCCTGAAAATTTTCTCCCTGGAAAAAGCCTATATAAGCTCTGTGCCTGTTTAGTTTGCTGCTGTGCTTCTTCCATACTGGTAGAGGCAGCTAATCTCCCTCCCAATATCTCTCTTGAATGGGGTTTGGGCAAAGACCTTTTTTTGCTGGCTGTTGCAAAGACAGGGCAGAACAAGGATGCAACACTTTGCTGGGGAAACCTTCCGCTAGCAGAGCAGAGTTGTTACACTCCCGGGTACTGGAGCACCTCTGAAACAACTTAGCTCAGGAAGCCCTCTCCTGCCAGAGCAGAGCTGTTACATATGTTAACATACACAGCTTTCCCTAGAGCAGAGCTGTCAGCTGCTATGCTTAGGGCCACCTGTGCTATTTCCTGGCTCCTGAGCGGGAGCACCTAGTATTCCTTGACTCTCGATGCCAGGATCCTTTTCCATCTGAACTGTGACACGTAAACAACGCTTTCAAGATTAATCAATTTTCTTGAAATTTTCATAGTTTTATTTGCCTTTACAGTAGAGTAAAATTTCACTGTGTATAGGTCACACTTTGTTGTTTACTCTTGGGCCAGGTGTCTAGAGTGCTCCATCCTCTTTTTTTTTTTTTTTTGGATATTGGAAAAAGTACAGCAGTAACTGTGGATATATCTATAGCAAGACACAGCGTCCTTTGGGTGTAAACCCACAAGTGGTAGAGCTGGCTTGTGTGATAGTTCTTTTTTTTTTTTTTTTTTTTTTTTTGAGGAACAATGGCTCTGGAAGCTAACACTCTCAGCAGCATTGATAAAGGGCTCCTCTTTCCCCACATCCTTGTCGTTTGATTTTTGTTTTCTTGATCATAACTATTTTAACTGAAACAATCTCAAAATTGTTTTAATTTGCATTTATCTCATAGTTAAGGCTGTTGGGCACTTTTATAATTATTTTCTCATTGTGTTTCTTCATTTGAGAATTATCTGTTCATTTCTTTAGCCCATTTATTGTAAGTTTTTTAGTGCATTTAATTTTTGCAGTTCTTTTAGTATATATTAAATAACCATCCCTTCACTGAGGGAGTTAGCAAATATCTTCTCCATGGTACCTAGGCTACCTGATAACTCTCTGGACAGTTTAGGCTTTTTTTTTTTCTGGGAAAACTGTTTGTATCATTCTGTTTGTTGGTCTTGGAACTGTGCTGTGCATTGGAGTCGTGTTCAGAAAGTTCTAAAGCACACCTGTAACTTGAAATGTTTTCTCTGGCCATTTCAGCATTTCAATTTTTAAATTAAGGTTTTGACTTTTTTTTTATTGATTTCAGTGTGGGACTCAAGATGAGAGCAAATTCTTTTGCAGGTAAATATCCAGTGTTACTGGCATCATTTGCTAAAAAGGTTTTTTTCCTAGAATTTTTTCCAACCTCCTTAGTGATCAGGGAAATGCAAATCAAAACAACTTTGAGATGCCATCTTACTCCTGTCAGAATAGCTAAAATCAAAACCACCAATGATAGCCTATGTTGGAGAGGATGTGGAGTAAGGGGAACACTCATCCATTGCTGTTGGGAATGCAAACTTGTGCAACCACTTTGGAAATCACTGTGGCGGTTTCTCGGGAAACTGGGAGTTAACCTACCTCAGGACCCAGCAATTCCACTCTTGGGAATATACCCAAGAGATGCCCAATCATACTACAAAAGCATTTGTTCAACTATGTTCATAGCAGCACTATTTGTAATAGCCAGAACCTGGAAACAACCTAGGTGCCCCTCAATAGAAGAATAGATAAAGAAGGTGTGGCACATATACACTTTAGAGTTTTATTCAGCAGTAAAAAACAATGACATCTTAAATTTTGCATGCAAATGGATGGAAATAGAAAACACTTTACTGAGTGAGATAACCCAGACCCAAAAAGATGAACATGGTATGTACTCATTCATAAGTGGATTCTAAACATAAATAAAGGACATTGAGTCTATAATTCGTGATCCCAGAGAAGCTAAATAGAAGGTAAACCCAAAGAAAAACATATAGTTATCCTCCTTGATATTGGAAGTAGACAAGATTCCCAGGCAAAAGTTGGGAGCACGGGAGTGGGGGTGGGGTGGGAGTAAGGGGAGATGGGAAGAGAGAAGGGAGAAGGGGAGGATTGGGGAGAGCTTGGGCAATGGGATGGTTGGGATGGAGGAAGGGTGGATATGGGAGCAAGGAAGTAGATATCTTAATTAAGGGAGCCATTTTAGGATTGGCAAGAGATTTGACTCTAGAGGGGTTCCCAGGTGTCCAAGGAGATGTCCCCAGCTTGTTCCTTGGGCAGCAGAGAAGAGGGTGTCTGAACTGGCCTTATCCCATAGCCACACTGATGAATAGCTTGCATATCGCCATAGAACCTTCATCCGGCAATCAATGGAGATAGAGACAGAGACCCACATTGGAGCACTGGACTGAGCCTCCAAGATCCAAATGAGGAGCAGAAGGAGGGAGAACATGAGCAAGGAAAGTCAGGACCGTGAGGGGTGCGTCCACCCACTGAGACGGTGGGACTGATCTAATGGGAGCTCACCAAGACCAGCTGGACTGGACTGATGGAGCATGTGATCAAACCGGACTCTCTGAATGTGGCTGACAATGAGGGAAGAATGAAAAGCCAATGATAATGACACTGGGTTTTGATTCTACTGCTTGAAGTGGCTTTGTGGGAGCTTAGCCTGTTTGGATGCTCACCTTCCTAGACCTGGATGGAGGAGGGAGGACCTTGGACTTCCCACAGGCAGGGGACCTTGACTGCTCTTAGGAATAGAGAGGGAGGGGAAGGGGGAGTTGGGGGAGTGGGAGGGAATTGGGAGGAGGGGAGGAGGTGGAAAGTTTTAATAAATAAAAAAAACTGTTTAAAGAGAGGACTTCATCTCAAAAAAAAAACTCCCAGTATAAAAAAAAAATAGAACTTTGTAAAGCTTCTTTCAAAGCCTACGTGACCATAGGTGGCTGGTCTTATTTTGAGTTCTCCCCTCTATTCCACGGGTTTACATGACTGTTTCTGTGGCAGTAGCATACAATCTTTGTCACTACAGGTCCTGAGATTAATTTGCAGTCAGGTGTTGTCACATCACTACAGTGTGGTTTCTGCATAGGATTCTTCTGTATTTTTATATGAAGTTTTGGATTTTTTTTCTAGTCTTGTAAGAATAACATTGAAATATTGATGGTATTACATATGTTGGTTGTTTTGATAATATAGCCTTTTTCAAATATTTCTGCTGATCCAGTATCATTAAATCCCACTCCATCACTTGGTATCTTCTTTAATTTCTTCCTTCAATGGCTTAAAGTTGGGAGGCTATAGCATTCTGGTGCTAGCAGTTTGGGATTCTTGAATCATCCTTGTAAAAACTCTCTAGTGGGCAACTGACCCTGTGTCTGGTCTTTTATGGGGTGTCTTCCCTCCATACTGATTTTAAATCATTTACCATGTGACTCAAATGTGTCTATTGAGTTTTGAAACACTGTTCCAAAGCTTGGTTGTTCAAAATGTGTCAAAAAATCCACAAGGTTAGCTTCTACAAGAAGGCTGTGGTCAATGGACAACAGGCAGTTTCATTTCAGTCTGTATTTTACTGAAATCCCAGGAACTTCTAAGTCACATTGTGCTTTGAGATGCACTGGCTAGGGTAACTCCTTATATACTGACTATTATTATTATTATTATTATTATTATTATTATTCTCTCTATTTTTTCTCTGCTCCCCTCCCTTTCTCTTCCCTCCCTTTCAACACTCTCCCAAGGTCCCCATGTTCCCAGTTTACTCAGGACATCTTGTCTTTTTATACTTTCTACTTCCCATGTAGATTAGATCTATGTAAGTCTCTTTTAGTGTCCTCATTGTTGTCTAAGTTCTCTGGGATTGTGGTTTGTGGGCTGGTTTTCATTGCTTTTTGTTTAAAAACCACCTATGAGTGAGTACATGTGATAATTGTCTTTCTGTGTCTGGGTTACCTCACTAGAAATGATTTTTTTTTCTAGCTCCATCGATTTGCCTGCAAAATTCAAGATGTCATTATTATTTTCTGCTGTGTAGTACTCCATTGTGTAAATGTACCACATTTTCCTTATCCATTCTTTGGTCAAGGGACATTTAGGTTGTTTCCAGTTTCTGGCTATGTCAAACCATGCTACTATGAACATAGTTGAGAATATGTCTTTGTGGCATGATTGAGCATCCTTAGGATATATACCCAAAAGTAGCATTGCTAAGTCTTGAGGAAAGTTGTTTCCTAATTTTCTGAGAAATCGCCACACTGACCTTTATACTTCAACTTAAAACCATTCTGAAGAGGCCCACTAGTTTTTTGTTTGTTTGTTTGTTTGTTTGTTGTTTTTTTAGTTTCTCTAAACTTGTTTTAAGCATTTTAATTGATTTATTGATTGTTTAAGTGCATGTACTTGCACGTTCATGTGTGTATGACTGTCACATTTATATATGTGTGCGTGTGTGTTGTGTGTGTGTGTGTGTGTGTGTGTGTATACAGGTCAGAAGACAGCCTTTAGGAGTTTGTTCTGACCCTGGAAGGTCAAACTCAGGTCACCATGCTTGCTTTCAGTCTCCTTTACCTGCTGAACCACCCCACCAGTTCTCAATCTCTCTCTCTACACACACACTCACACACATGAGTGCACACACATGCATATAAAGTCAGATTGTAAGGCAGTTTACAAGACTCAAGTCAAAAAGCAACAGCATCCCATCTTTTCCTCTATTCTTGTCCCTAGCATTTTTTAGATATTTGTTTTATACTAATAAATATTACTTTTACATTTCTGTCATTTTCTTAATTGAAGGCTTTATCTGTTAACTTCACTCTAAAGAGTCAGCTTTAGTAGGCTCTCATTTCTACTCACCACCCACATAATCCTCTCTAATTAGCTACAATTTTTATTTAAATCATTATCCAGTGTTTATATTGCTGTAGCTCTGGAAATCCTGCACATTTTCTTCTTTACACAGCAGGGATGTTTGTCCTCTTTCTTCCCCCCTCCCCCTCCCACTCTTCTTCAGCATCTGGTGGGAGTCACATCCAATAATCACCCTTGGAGGTAGAAATCCTGCCTCAAAGTTAGTTTTGGGAAATTTATTTGAATGGTTTCCTTAAAAAACGTCCTACCTGATTTTTGCATGAATGTATTTTTTTTGTTGTTGCTTGTTTCGTTCTTTCCAGAACATCATGGAGCATGAGAAATGAACTTCTGTCTCACTAATATTTTTTCTCTTTATGTTTATCTTCCATTGTTCTAATTTTTCAGATTTTAATACTCCTTTAACCCACGTATTAATTAAAACAGTGTATATAATTTCTATGCATTTCTCATTGTTCTCTGAGTGTAGTGAATTTTGTACTATTCTGCTTTTGTTCCTTAGCCATAGTCCATCCTCACTGCAATAGTGTGAATTAGAAAGACCCCCATAGAGTCATATTTGAATGCATGGTCCCCAGTTGGCAGACGGTGTGAGAAGGATTCGGAGGTGTGGCCTTGTTGGAGGAGGTGTGTTACTGGTGGTAGGCTTTGAGGTTTCAAAAGTCCATGCTATTCTCAGCTCTCTCTGCTTCTTGCTTATATACAAGGAGGTAAGCTGTGACAGGCCTGCCTTCCTGCTGCCATACACCCTGCCGTGACAGTCATGGACACACCCAACAAAACTGTAAGTGCCCCCAAACTCCATCTTGCTCATTTTTTTTGTCATGGTAATAGAGAAGTATTAAGTGTAATTGACATTACATAAGATTTCCTTCACTCGCTATTGTTTATCTGTTTCTCATTTATTTTTATTTTTTTATTTTTGCCTCTTGGGAGTGTGCTCATGCAATATAGGAGTGGGCATAGCAAATAAACTGATGCTTTTTTTTTGTATTCAGAACTTTGTAAGCGTGGTACATTTTAGTCTTGATTGTCTGTTTGATCTGCCTTATGGAATCCATTTCTGTGGAAAGTCCCCAATGTTTGTGTATTTATGACTTCAGAGAACATTCAGAATTATTTTGAAAATAAGAATCTAGGTGCTTGAATTCTGAAAGTTCCATTTAATATTTCATTTACTTTCTTGGCTTTCATTTTCCTGTGCTCCCTAGGGCCTGGTATTCCTCTAATGGTCATTCCTCAAAACCGTCCATCCTTGCCAGATCCCCAAATTGTAATGAAGTCAAACTAGCCGCATAGAGGGGCTATGTGGATAGAGCAATGTTTAGTCCACACTGAGTATCCAGGCAAGTAAAACATACAAATATCCAATCCATCCGATCTTCAAAAGACTCCAAACAGGCAGTATAGTTAAGTATATTGGGATCAAAGACATCAGCTGAACTCCTTTTCCCATGGAATACTGACACGAAACTAAATGGTTCTAAAAACGTGCTCAAAAAACAAACATAATTGAAAACACCTCAAAACAAAGCTAAAAGCAAAAAACATAACTGGTCAAAGGTTCCAATTCTTTCCTCTCCAGAGCAGATTTCAGCGCTTCAGTCTAGGTCGACCCTGGGCAGCTCCCCAGGGCTACAGGAATTGTGAACACTGAAGGGGTCTGGCTGACTCTCACGGTGGTGTCTGAGCTAACATCTGTTCTTCAGTTATGACATCACCTTCACATCTGTTGGTTGTGAACCATTCTGCAGTTCTGTGGTGAGACTGGATGGCTGTGTAATTCCTGTCACTGAAACTCAGCATTCTTCTCTCATTACCCCATCTATCTGCTTTGTAGCCTTCAGAACCCTGTTCTGCTAACCCCTCTCATATTTCTCTGATTTTGTGATTTGTAAGGCTCTTATGGGTTACCTTATTTTCTGCTCTGGACCAGAAACCCCTGGAAACCAATTTTTGAAAAAGATTTTTATTCAGAGAAGATCAGTGTAGACAAAACATGATTCATTTCAATAGATTAAAACTAATTGCTCACAAAGAGGAAAATCTGAAGGGTCACTTTATAAACTTTGGGTATTCAGCTCCAAACACTGGAATTCACTGTAGGACTGATTCAAGTGTCGTTTAAAGGGCATCCTTCTAAAACCTCAGTTTGCTCATGAGAGTTGTGTCCTTGTGCACAAATGGTTCAAAAGAGCAAGGGGAATTGGGGAACCTGCAAAGAACAGAATTAGGAAACAAGGATTTAAGCAACCTCAACCCAACAGATTTGCCTTTCATTTGTGTCTGAACATTTAGCTTTAGTTCACGTGAATCTGTAATATGAATTAATAAGAGACCCTCAGACAAATCTTTGCTACTGTATGCAAGGCAACATGGCTGCTGTAAGGCTTTGATTTCAGATTAATTGTCCAGACATGTAGCAGCGTTCACAGCCGTTTGGAATCCCATGGGAATAAAGCATTACATTCTGCTGCCCCCTGGCAGACACTGTGTTTACTGAATATCGTGAGCTGCCCTCAGTGGAGTGAAAACCAGATAGAGGCTGGTGTGTTTGCTTCCATTGATGATGGGATAGTTTTTTAGCGTTTGCTCATGAACAAATAAGACCACTTTTGCAAGATTATAATTGGGACTCTGTTGAAGCAAAATCAAGTTCTCTGAGTTTTTGGCTCTGATTTCTCTTTCAGTAGTGATCGATGAGTATGAGAAATAAATGATAAGACAGAAGGTTTATTGCCACTAAAGGAGATATGTTATTTTATATCCAACCTGCCAGTTATGAAGCTAAATAAGGGTTTATTTCAAGTTCACTGTTCTCTTAGAGGTCATTGGGGCAAAGACCATTTCCCAATAAAACATCAAATGTACATACACGGAAGAGGAAATGTGTTGGCCTAGTAAAGGGACCACATCATCCACCGCTTTGTCTGTGTTAAATTGCTATTGGCACATGTAAGATATAATATATGATCAGACTTCTCCATATGAGACTAAAGCGCATGTGATTACAGATTACAGAGTTGGTGTGCAAAGTAAAGGCACTCCACAATATTCAATATTCAACTCTATGGCTTGCAGTTGTTTTGAAGGCAGAGAAATAAGCTCAATGATGACAAAGGAAGAGACGTGTTCTAGCTGCATGCAAGTTTGGCTAACTCTTGTGCTTGTGCAGAATATCTGGTAAGACATCAAGTAGGAAAAAGCTTGCTTCTTTCTGCATCACTTTTTCTTCAGGATGACTCTGGACCTGGCAGGAGGATACAGATTAAAGGAGATCAGAGATGGATACCAAATTGAAGCATCAACAAATGGTTTTCTTTATTGTGATCTGCTCAGTTTCCTTGGGTCTGAGTGTAATGTGTTTGTGAGCTTGGGGAGGAGTGAGGACAATCTCCGCTGTCAGTTCCCAGACATCATCCCATTATCTTTATAGTGTCACTCTCTCGCTGTCCCCCTAGCTTGAAACAATGAAAATAGGCTGGATGAAGTGACCAGCAGCTCTCAAGGATGAGTTTGACTCTCTGACTTTTGGATAAAAAGTGGACACCTCAAAACTGGGTCTTTCTTTTCTCTTTTACTAGGCTGTAGAGATTCAGTTCATGTTAACTCAGCCATCTCCTGGTCCCTCCCCAGATAGTCATGATTTCCAAATGGGACAGAACAATGTTTTCTTAGTTTGCCTTTCACGACACTGGCAGTATGGGGACCATCATTTCATCTTAAGCTGCGAGGGCTGTGAATTGTGGTGGGCGGATCATTATTGTGTACATGTTTCCAACTACATCATTCCTTGGAGCTTTGATAATAAACAGATCTGCAGCCACATTGTAAAAGTAGAAATGTCTAGCTTCTTCATATGCTTGCTCGAGTAAATCTCATGCAGAGGTGCTCATTGTACGATCTGCTTCCACTGAAAACAATGGAAAATGCTAAGCACAGTCATGCACTATCCCTTCCTCAAAAAAGAGGGATCTGAGAGATTAGGCTCTGGTTCTCATTCCAGGGCCAGCATGCCTCCACTGGCAGCTTTCGTGCACAAGAAGTTCTCTGAGCTAAACTTAGAGTAGTTTAAAACAAAATGCAGAGATACAATTTTCAGAAAGTTCCATGAAGCTGGTGCTAAAGTTAACGGAGTTCTGCTTACTTTTTCCAGTCAGCAGAGGCACACGGCCTCGGATGGCATTAAACGAGGACATATAAATGGCAGTGCTGCTAGTCTTTGTAGCCTAGGCTATTTATTATATTTTTATAAGAAATCATGCAAAGACAATTTATTTATTTATTTGTATGGCTGGCTAGTCATTTTAGTACTGTTTGTTTAAAAAAAAAAAAAGCTATCCATCCACTATGAGATTTCCTTTGTCTTTGTGTAAGACCAGGTGAGCATTTTGCTTGCTTCTATTTCACAGCCCAGTGTTCCATGTAAGCTGCATACCCCACTGTCCCATTTATTTGTCCTTTTGTCTGCTCTTGATTACTGCATTGTCTGGAGGCTGGCTATTCTCAGCCCTCCAGCTGCCCCACTTCAGAGCTCTATTAGCCGTTCCTCTTTGTCCACCTCTGCTACAGCTAATGCTATTGTTGGCATGTGAACATAGCCAGGTCATTTTCTAATTTGCATGGTATTCATTCTATGTATAATCATTTAATAACTATCATTTTAGAATTGAAAATCTTCAGTATTTCCCATTTTCACTTTTTATAAACGATGTTAGGATCATCATCGTATTTGCTTTTCTTAATATTTACTTCTTTAGGCATGTTTCCAAAAGTAAAATAACCCATGTAAGCAAATTTTATATAATTGACTTACTTTAATTTTAATGGATTTTCTATACAATTTTGAAGATGATTGACATTGGAACATTTTTTTTCTTTCATCTCTAGCCATATCGCCAGAGACAAGTATTGTCCTGTTCCTTTGTTCTTTATTACCCTTATTTTTCATAATAACATTTTCACAGAACATTAATTAAATTGTTCGCAGGAACATTTTTTGAAATTTAGTTTGCACTGCTCTATTTTTATATTTTGTATTTATTATGTATCATCAGACTTGTTCAGCGAGTGCCTCATCAACCAAGCCATCCTACCAGCCACACAATCCTTTTCTTTTTCATTTTTATTTCCTTATTTTTATTCATTTTCAGTTCCACACATGTATATAATGAACTGCATTCATTTTCAAACCCGTTCACCTCTCTAATCCCTCCACACCCAACACTTGTGTGTCTTCTTTTCATGAGCTAATTTCTGCTTGTAATATTACTTTGGGCTACTGGGAAAAATCCAAAGCTAAATTTTCATGCAGATTCTGCTTTATTCTTACAGTTTCCCCCATGTATCTTCTTCCTTCTCCTCCTACCTAAGTTTCCTCATTTTAATGCATATAGGAATTCATGTCTCACATTTTAAATCTATATTTATTCATTGTTTATAATTTCAATTAATTTTATAAATAATGAAAATTTCACTAACATTATGAAAATGTCAGCCAAGCTCTATAAATATTTTCTTCTGTTTTCTGTTTGTAGACAATAAATTATATTTTTGAGCATGTGTGTGTGTGTGTTTGTTTTTGTGTGTGTGTATGTGGTGGGATGAGGTATGTGAGTTGCTGTGTAGCCCAGGATGGCCTAGAACTTGATATCCACCTCAGGCTTCTGAGAACTGAGATTATATTCCTGCCACACCCAGTTCTGATCAACTCTTAATTCTTGGTTGTTAGAAACCTGGTAGTGATTATGGTTTGCATTTAACTTCGTTCTCGTTGAGTGGGAGTGGGAAGCACCTGCAGGGTTTAGTCTTAGTTTCTATAAACCTGGGTCCACGACATGAAACTGCTGTCACAGAGGCCTACTCCTAAATGGGCTTCACATTTGATTTTAATCCCTGCTGCTTCTGTCATTAAATTATTTTTTAATTAATTTATTTATTAGGCATACAGTGTTCTGAAAGCATGTCTGCCTATGTGCCAGAAATGGGAACCAGATTTCATTAGAGATAATTGTTAGCCACTATGTGGTTGCTGGGAATTGAACTCAGGTCCTCTAGAAGAGCAATCAGTACTCTTAACTTCTGAGCTATCTTCTAGTCCCTGTTTTTAAATTCTTAATAGTTTTGTTTTAAACTTGTGATTTCTTAAAGAATTTTGACAAGTCAGTGGGGAATAAGCAGAAATGTGCATAGTTCTCACCTCCCTTGGCTCATCATTTCCTATTCCTGTACAGATATTCCAGAACAGCAAAATTCTGGTGTAGCCACATTGTATGGAGCTCTGCCAGACTCACTGAGATCACAGAGGAACATGCCACATGGTTAGCAGGGTCACTAATGGTCAGAGAAGACAGAATTTCCTTTGGAATACCAACAAGTGTTTCATGTGGAGGAAGCCATAGAATTATAAAGTTATAAATAATGAGTATCATCACATCTTTATGCATGCTGGAGCCAATCTTGTAAAAACTGAAATGGATGCAGAGAAAGGAAAAGGGATAAATACTGCCCCCCATAGTTCTTTCAGCTCCCAGCCCCTTCCTTGCTCACCAGAAAGGTTCAGACCATTTTAAAATGTGGGTATGTCAAGAAAAGTGAAGATAAAAACAATTGACCTTACTTATTTATTTATTTGTAATATCTTTACTATTTTTTTTTTTTTTGGTTTTTCGAGACAGGGTTTCTCTGTAGCTTTGGAGCCTGTCCTGGAACTCCCTTGGTAGACCAGGCTGGCCTCGAACTCACAGAGATCCGCCTGCCTCTGCCTCCCGAGTGCTGGGATTACAGGCGTGCGCCACCACCGCTCGGCATCTTTACTATTTAGGGAAGAAAAAAACAAGTATGAACTATCAACTTGAATCATGTATTTTCCACAATTTATCATAAAGTTGAATGACATTATATTTGTACTTTAGACTATCGCTGTACAATATAAAATTAAATGATAACACTCTAATTAAGAATTTAAAAATGTAGCACGAATTTATTATAGTAAACAACAAATAAAACTGCCATGACTATATAAGTAAGACACTATGTAAGAAAAATAAAAGCTTTGCTTTTCTTACTATATAAGTGCACTTTTGTCTTTTATAGAAGAGGTTTCATGTAACTTTGGGGATGGTGCTTATAAATATTATAAATTTCAGGGACTTCATGAGATTGGTAAATTGTATTTCCTGGGCCTTGCAAGTTTTGTTTCCCTCCTGAACATTAAGTAGTCTCTTTCCAGGGTTGAATGTTTTAATTCAGGGGAAGTTGTTACATAGCAGGACACTCCTTAGAAGCTATTGTAAAGGGAGACACTCTCATGGGACTACATTCAAATGGCTCATTCTCCCTAATTGAAGAGGTGGCTAAGGTTGTGAAACAATACTGAGTTTAAGATTTAGCTGAAAGGTTGGTTGGAAATCTCTCATTTGGAGAGGATATAATCAGAGCACTGGGTTAATAGGGAGGTACTCATTACTTTGTCTTTACTGTAACAAAATACTAGGGAAAAGTCACTTAGGGGAATGAAGATTTGTCTTAGCTCCTGGTTTCAGGCATTTCGGCTCCTCATGGTAAGGAGAATATAGTGCAATACAGAAGCTCACACCTTAGTGACCAGAGATTGAAAGGAGAGTGCCGGCATGTCTCGGCTGCTTTTCTCCTTTCTTAATTTCATTCTATCTCAGTTTCTAGCCTATCAAACTATTCTGCTATCATACAGGGTAACCTTTTATGTTTTATTTAATCCACTCTGAAAGAAGGTTGTACGTGGGCTTGGCCATGTGACATTTCAGCCCTGGCCTTAACCTTGTTATACCCATTGCCGTGTACTGAAATTGTCCTGAAAATTGCTTTCCCGCTAATTATGGTTCTGGTAAATGTCTCATCTATGAACTTACATAACACCCTAGACATCATGATGGCATTCACAGAGTTGTTTATAACCAAGGAAACCACTTGAAGAGAGAATTCAGCAGTAAGGCCATGTTTATAGAATGCACTGATGCTCCCACTGGACCCTAGAAGAGCTGGCATGATAGAATGCTAGAATGATATTGTGTCTATTCTTATGGGACCAACTAGGATGGGGTACTTTGTTGGGCTGGATTACAGAATGTGGTGCATATCTGGAATCAATATGGAGTGCTTGGTACTTGTACTGCCAAATTGACACAAGCTAGAGTCATTGGAGATGAAGGAGCCATACTTGAGAAAATTCCTACATCGAATTGGATTGCAGGCAAACCTGTAGTGCATTTTCTTAATTGATGCGGGACCCAACCAATTGTAAGCAGGGCAGCTCTGGGCTGATAGTCCTGGTTTCTACAGGATAGCATGTTGGGGAGGAAGTCACTAAGCAGTACTGCTCCATGGCCTCTGTTCTGACTTGTTCCTGTCCTGACTCCCTTTAGTGATGAACACTGATGTGAAAATATGTCAAGTGAACCCTTTCCTACCTACACTGTGTTAGTCATGTTGGTTCATCACAGCACTAGTAACCCTACCTACCATAGTACCCTTTTCCCCATACCCAGCATCACACACAGATCCAGAAATCATGAAAGGGAATTACAGTGGCTCCTTCCACTGTTAACTCTGCAAGTGTACATAAAGCTTTCTTCTCTGTCCCGATGACTTTAGCTATCTTTGTTACCATTTATAAATTCAAAGGGAAGGAATGTTTCTCTTGGGGCTTTGACAAAATTCCATTGACTCAGAATCCGAGATTGTCACTCACTACCTTGAACATTTATTTCATGGACTTTTGGACTATTCTGCTCTCATGAGAGGTGGTCTTTTCTCTCTTAATGAATCCTCTTATAGACATCTCCTATGTGATATTTATCAGTCTTTTGTGTTCTTCTCAATCCAATCAAGTTGAAAAGATAAACCCAGAGTTCTAGTGAAAATGTGTAGCTAAACCTCTCTGTATGAGAAGATATTTGTGTTCCTTCTGAGTGTTCCCTAACCTTAAAAGGAAGATTTTCATAGCTACTTAGATAAGATAAGCCAGTATGGAGACGTTAGTGAGCTGCTGTCTCCAGTTCCTCTTCACCACTGAGCTCTGATAAAATTCCACTGACTTGGAATCTGAGATTGTCACTGACTACCTTGGACGTCTCACACCATTGACTCAACAGGAGAGAAAAAGGATTGTTAGTGGGACACTGGCTGTACCTCTGCAATCAGAATAAGAAGTAGCATGAAGGGCTTCTTGCTCACATGAAGATGTGGCTTACATTTTGCTTTGCTTTCCCTTCCGCTCACCATTTGCTAATTTGTAAATTTAGTGAACAGGAGGCTTTTGTTTACTTACTTTTGAATCAAACAATAGGTGATGATTAGACATTTGAATTAAAAAGTTACGCAGCAAGGTGGAATGCACCGAACTGTGTCACCCTTACATCTCAATTCCTGAATTTTCCCTAATAAACTAGCAATATAATTTTTCTGTATTTCTGGAATAAAAAGATAACGTGATCTTGAGCAGCTACTCCCAATGTTCACTTTTATCCTGTACACATTCTTTCCCCGTTTGGATCGCTTTTCGGTTGCCCTCAACGTGCCTTTCCTTTATCTCATCCCCAGCAGCCTGGTTGCTGAACAAATTGCTTCAGGCTTTTAAAAGGAATGAACAAGATTGGTTTCTGTCATGATTAACTTTGGGGATTTATGAGGAGGCTGCTTACAAAGTTTGGGCAGAAATCACCCGTTGTCAGTGTGCTGCTGGCGTGGATAACATGCAGACTCTGCGGAGAAGGGCTGAGAACTTAGCTTGTATGGCTGTGCATAGCACACATTGTCGTCAAGGCTGGAGGAGTGGTTTCATTACTTTCTACGTTTTTTTCAACCAATTACTTAACTTCCAAAGGAGTTTCCACTATCTATCTTTTACTGACTTAGAAAAATCTTTTAATACATTGTGAAGGTAGGGATGGTTGTGTGTGTTCTGTATTGTGGCTGGGCAGCAGTTTTAGGTTCATTGGAAAGAGGAGGAAAGAAGGAAATAAGAAATGGAGAGAGGGAGGGAGAAGGGTGGATGAGACTCAGGAAACTAAAGAAGCCAGACTCTAAAAGCTCAGAGGCTATAAGACGCATGAGGTCCTCCACCCTAAGGTTTTTTGTTTGTTTGATATATGTTAATATATGTATATAATCTAACACAGAGCCTTGTATAGCCAGGATGGCTCCAGATTATCAATGTAACAGAGGATCACCTTGAATTCCCAGTTCCTACCCACCACTGAAGTAATTTCTTTTATGTAACCCATTCATACTGGGGTTGGCTTTTTGCTGTTATCATTGAGTCACTCACTCTACTATAATAATCCTGTCTTATATGGCTATGCTGAAACAATGATCAGAGCAACTTGGGAAGGAAAGGACTTATTGGGCTTACACTTCCTTCTCACCATTCAAAGTCAAAGGATTTCAGGACAGGAACTCAAACAGGGAGGGAACCTGGAGTCAGGAGATGATACAGAGGACAAGGAGGGGTGCTGCTTACTGGCTTGCTCCCTATCATTTACATGCTTGTTGTCTTTATTTTATTTTATTTTATTTTTATTTGTTTTTAGTTTCTTTTACAAAATGCATCTCCATCTCATTCATTTCTCTGTCCCTTTGTATCCAGCCTCTGCCCTTGCAACCCCCCTCAAATAAAATAAAATTTAAGAGAAAAAAAAGACAAAACCAAACCAAAAAACAAAGAGGAAAAAAAATCATTCTCATCACGGAAGCTGTAGTGACACAGTGAGTCACACAGTAAAGCCTTTTATCCGTATGTCTTTATTTGCAAGTGTTCATTGCAGAGTCATTGGTCTGGTTTGAGGCCTCTGGGTTTTTGCTTCATTATCGATGCTGGGACCTCTCTGGTGCTCCTTTTGGTTATCTTGCTGTTGCCCTGTGTTGTCAAAATCCTGTAGCTTTAAGTCTGCAGGACTGGTACCTTCACATGCTTCAGCAGATCACACATGGGGTGGATGCTTGGGTGGACCAACTCATAAGCCTGGTTCTGGGGCTAGGTAGTTGCGGGGTTGGTCAGCCCACCAGCTCTCCCTTATCCTCACCTCCAGATGAGCTCTTCTGCATTGCCCTGGGTAGTTCATTTCTTACAGCAGTGAGCAAGAGTGCTTGCCGTTCTCCTGCTTTCATATCTCACACATGCACCTTCAGGGTCAGTTCTATTATGCTGCCCAGAAGTGCTATGGGACTACTCTCTCTCGAGTGCAGCACAGTTGAGGTTCAGCACCAGCTCTCCCACTTGCCTCGGATGTTGATGGGTGGGAGCGGAGATGAGGGAGGATATCTCCCAGCAACCATGCTGTCAAATGACAGGTGAGTAATGGGGACAGCTCTTCCACCTTCACAACTTTGGGGCTGGCACGTCCACATTTCTGACAATGGGGTTGGCTATATTGGGCTGTCTATCAGCCTGCTTTTTTGTAGAATCCAGAACCTCAGTTCAGGGTGACACCATCCACAATGAGCTGGGCCCTCCCTGATCAATTGTTAATTAAGAAAATTGCCTACCGCCTTACCTGTGGATCCATCTTCTTAATTGAGGGTCCCTTCTCTCAGATGACTTTAGCTTGTGTCAAGTTGACATGAAACTATGTGCCACAAGTCCCAACAGACTAGTTGATTCAGTAAAGTAGACTCGGGTGCAATCCTTCCTTTTATCTGTTTTATATTCTATCTAGAGTGAACAGTGGTTTTTTTTTTTCTCCAAATCTCCCAGGAAGTTACATACAACATACAATAAGTTACTTTTATCCCTGCAACTGAGGTACAAAAGAAAGAAATTTGAGGACTTATATCCAGACTGAACTACATAGGAAAATCTCAATTAAAGAAGCAAGCAAGCAAACAAGCAAACAAACAAACAAAAAAGGACTCACTAGATGTTTTATCTGGTAAAGTGACTTTGGCAAAGCCAATGTGGCAATATAAATTTCACCTTTGAAACTCATATGGTAGAAAGATGTAGCCAATTCTTGCCATTTGTTCCACGACTTCCACATATATGCTATAGCATTCCAGATAGATAGATAGATAGATAGATAGATAGATAGATAGATAGATAGATAGATAGATGTACTAAATCAAAGTAAAAATGGGCTAGAGATGTAGTCCAGTGATACAGGACACATTCAACTTATGCAGACACAAGATGATCCACAGCAATTAAAAATGTATTTTTGAAATATTGCAAAAATAGGTGGGTATGGTGAAAGTGACTTGAAAATCTTGAAACAAATTCTGCTTTTAGAAAATTCATTATTTTTGTCAGCTCAAATTAAATAGTTATAGGTTATAAAGAAATAAAATAAAAAATTGTGTTTTCATGAATAAGATGTTAGAGCTTTGGTATACTCAGTTCTTTAGTTATGAATGGTATTGTGTTATTATACCTACATTTATAGCATAAGATACATTGCAATGTATGTAAGTACTTACAAATGAAAGCAAGATGATCTAGATGAAAAGCTCACAGATGATAGGAATCAGACCCTCAGACGGTCATCTCAATCTGTGGTTCAGGTGTTCAGAAAAAGTGTGATAAACAAACATAAAGAATTTGAAAGGGTGCTTCCCTTATTTTTTTTTTCTGGTGTGAGATTACTTATTGTCTGTGTTCTCAGGGGTATAGTTAACCTGCTTGGGTTGCAGTTTTCCTTCTAGTACTTTCTATAGGGCTAGATATTATTAAAATTAACTTTACCAATGGAATGTCTTGTTTTATCTATCTATAGTTATTGACAGTTTGACTGGGTATAGTAGTCTGATCTGGCATCTATGGTCTCTCATAGTCTGCAGAACTTCCCTACAGGCTCTTCTGGCTTTTAATCTCCATTGAAAAGGTAGGTGTAATTCTAATAGGTCTGTTTTATATGTTATTTGGCCTTTTTCCCTTTCAGATTTTAATAGTCATATATGTTTTATGCTTTGATTATTATGTGCTGAGGGGATTTTCTTGACTGTTCTTATCTATTTTCTGTCTTGTATGCTTCTTGTACCTTTATAGACATCTCCTTCTTTAGGTTAGGAAAATTTTCTTTTATGATTATGTCAAAATATTTTCTGAGCCTTTAAACTTCTTTTTCCTATCGTTCTTAGGTTTGGCCTTTTCATAGTGTTCCAAATTTTTGATGTTAGTGTCAGGATTTTTTAGATTTAACATTTCCTTTGACCTGTATATCTGTTTCTTCTATTATATCTTCAGTGCCTGAGAATCCTCTTCCATCTCTTGGGTTTTGTTGGTGAAACTTGCCTTTGTATTCACTTATCTAGATTTTTCATTTCCAGATTTCTCTCAGTTTGTGTTTTCTTTATTGCTTCTATTTCCATTTTCAGTTTTATTTGTTTGCTTTGTCTTGGCCTTCTTGTTTTTTTTAAAAAAGAGATTTATCAATTTTGTGAAATTTTTATTTGTCTTTTTCTCACTTTCTTTGAGGAATTTATTCACTTCTTCCTTAAGGACTTCTTCCATCTTCATAAACTTGGTTTCAAGGTCTTTTCTTAGTGTCAGGGCAAGGGTATCTCAGAACTTGTAAGAGATAGCCTGGAGTACTAGGATAGAACCAAACATAGTTGGCAAAAAAGAGTCAATGAATGATTCATAATGATATTCTGCTATGCTTGTAGATCAGTGCCTAGCCCAATCATAACCAGAGAGGCTTCCTCTAGCAGCTTATGGGAGAAGGTGCAAAGACCTGCAGGCAAACATTAGGCAGAGCTTGGAGAATTCTATGGAAGATGGGGAGAAAGGATTGTAGGAGCCAGAGGGTTTGAAGACACCACAAGAATACAGCACACAGAAGTAAGCAAGGGCTCATGGGGCTCTCAGAGACTGAGAAAACAACCATGGGACCTGCATTGGTCTGAATCAGGTCCTTAGCATATATGTTATGGCTCCTTAACTTAGTCTTCTTGTGGGACTCCTAACAGTGGGAGTGGGGGGGTCTCTGAATCTCTTTCTTGCTTTTGGGACCCTTTTTATCCTACTGGGTTGCCTCATCCAGACTTGCTATGAGGGTATGTACCTAGTCTTATTGTAACTTTTTATGCCATAATCGGCTGATATCCCTGGGAGGCTTGCTCTTTTCTGAAGGGAAACAGAGGAGCAGTTGATCTTGCATAGAAGGCAGGTGAGAAGAACTGGGAGGGGTGGTAGGAGGGGAAAGGATGTATTAGATGAGAGGAAAATAAATAAAAAGTAAAGGAAAGAATTTGGAAGGGGTAGGGAATAAAGCCTTACATAATGTACTTCATGGACCAGGCTGAACACAAAAAGAAGTGAAGCCCTTGGCAGGGTGAAAAGCATAATAAACGGGAGAAGAACAACTATGGGATCATCAGTTAACTGCAGTTCTCAGAGGCATTAGAAGAGAGGATAACAAGAAAACCCACTCTCTAGGTTGGATAATAGTGCACACACTCTCTGAAGTGGAACAGTCATGGCTAGAGTCCATGTTGTGGTCATGCTAAAGAGAGAAGTAGAGGGGAGAATCCTAACTAATCAAGTCAAAGAACCATGTTGCCAGGTTGACATGCATGCTTTACATATTTGTAAAAATATCCAAAATAATGCAGATAACTGCACAGAAAATAAAATATGGGTAGATAATTCATCCATGAAGAGAAGATGGAGTGGGATCAGATATCTCAGTCCTCTAAGGAGGATTGATGTCTGGTAGGAAGTCCACATGACAGTTGATAGCCAGAAGTAATGTCCCTCAGTCTTTGGACTTTATGAGAATCTTTTTTTGTTTGAATCATTGAACTCCACAGTCTTTGTTTTTAATGCTTGCTTGCAAACTTTGGGTACTAATTTGGAAGGTGTGCATCTTGGAGGATGTGGGCCTAGCTGGCAGAAATGGGTCACTAGAGGTTGGCCTTTGATGATTACTAGTCCAGACTCTAACCCTTGCTGTCTCCTGCTCCCCGAATGTCATCATCTTAACAGCTGCCATGTTGCCATGCCTTCCCTACTAGGATGGACTGTGCTTCTCCAAATCTGTGAGCCCCAGCAAACATTCCCATCCTTACATTCTGTTAGATATTTAATACAGATGCAGACTATAAACATAAAATACAAAATACAGATGCCACAACTGCAAGGGCTCAAAGGAAAGTAGTACTTAGTTCTCGGGATAGAATCTAGGCAGGGGTGAGCAGTGATGAGGGTGGGCGGTCGCAATGCTTACTTAGAGGAACATTAGATTGATCTCTTTGAAAATTTCAAGCTCCAACTTGGGCAGGCACATTGGCTCACACTATTAATCTCAGCATTTTGGAGGATAAAGCAGGAGGGTCCTGGATTCAAGGACAAATAGGAGACTCAGTGGAGGCCTTGCTTCAAAAAAAAAAAAAAAAACAGAAAGAAAGAAAGGAAGAAAGAAAGAAAAGAAAAGAAATCGCCAGTGTTAACAGAAAAATAGGCAGTCTCTTACTCACATCTAAATATTGCATAAAGCCAACCATGTCTCATCCTTGACACAAGGCCCGGTTTACATCATGCAGTGAAAGTTCCGTACTGCCTACCAGGATGACTAGGGGAGAGGTGTAGGTCAGGGATGATTCAGCTAGGAGCAAGCAGAGAGCAGTCACCAGGATGGAGACACCGGAGATGACCTAAGAGGTTGGCATTTGTGTTCCCGGGGCTATAGCTGGCGTGAGATTAACTGTTCTCTGGTGTGGGCTGAGGCTCGGAACTTCCTGTATACTGTCATAGCTCCAATGCTGTCTCCAGGGAGACTTCCATCACTCCCACGGGGGACACTGTGTAGGCAGGAAGTGAGACAGGAGGCTTCTGTGAGGACATCCTTGGGATGAGAGATCAAAAGCAACTTTCTCTCATCTCTTCCCCATCTCCTTCATTTTTCTCTTTCATTTTTTTTTAAACATAGAGGCCTGTGGAACTCTGCTACCCCTGTGAAACTTAGTAACTCATTTCACCCTGGTCATTGACGATGGTTGTTCTGTGCCTGCTGAATGATTTTCATCTGCTCTGTTTTTTGGGACAAAGCACAACCCCTTGACTTGTTCCTATCATTGTCTTTTTGCAAAGTACCGGGTAAAACCCAGAACCAACTGGATTTGGACTAAAGGACACGTCAGTGCGTAGAAATCCTGGAGGAAGACAAAACATGGCAGGCTGGGCCTGGGCCATGATCAAGCCTAACATGCAGGTGAGCAAGCCAGGGTATCTGGACCCCACTCAGGACCTGGGTTT
>NC_022020.1:13742625-13747636 GCF_000317375.1 Microtus ochrogaster | reverse complement strand
ACATTTGCTGCTGTACCACCTATGGTTCTCTTTCATCTTTATAAATTAACTTCATTGATGGAGAAACTTGGAGAGATTCTTGAGTCTTTATAAAGTCTGTGTTTCTTTAGGAGAATAAACCCATGAATATTATAAACTTATTATAATATTGACTATATTTGCAAAACTATATTTAGTAGCTGTATGGTATGGTTTCAAGTAGAAGGCTCTAATTAGAACACTCATATGGAAAGATCTACTTCAGTGACTTATTCTTCTGAATACATCTCAAAGGTTTTCCGTCTGAATCAGGGTTTCAGCATATTAATTTTGATGGAGACCAGAAAACATTCACCCCATTTCATGAAGTAAGTACATTCTTGGTGAAAGGGTGAACAGGATGAAGGTCATGAATTGAACCATTTTCTACTATTCTAGGAGAAGGAAAGAACCCATCACGTCTGTAGTGACATGATGCAAGGCGCATCTCAGAGGAAGAAGTCAGACGTGTAGTTGGATGGGATTGTGAACGACTATCATGGACATGAGGAGAAGTTGATCACCAGGAACTTGTGGGTCATTGTAAATTCACTGAGGGAGCAGAGAAGACACTGAGCCGAGAGCATCATGTAAATGAGATTAATAGGGTGGCTTATGAACAGTAGTCCAGAGGGGAGAAGTAGGACAGAAATCCAAATCACTTAGGAGGCCATTGCAGACTAGAAGGGATATCTGATTCTTTGGACCAGTAGGAATTAAGTATTGATCAGATCATGGACGTAATTTGAATGTATAATTGAGAAATGTATCAGATATGAGTTATGAGCACAGAGAGGAATCTGAGGTAGTTCCTGGGCTTTGGGCCGCAGCTAGAAAGACAGAATTATACGGAACTGAAAGACAAAATTCAAAAGAGGAATAAGTCTGCAGAAGAAGAACTGTTTTGAATACTTCAGGATAGACATCCCAGTGAATCTCATAATGAGGTATTTAGCAAATTTATATGGAGTTTATATAAGCGTTTTGAACTGTGGATAAAATATTCAAAGATCTTTGTGTGTATTTCATTTAAAACCCGGGACTAAATACTATGAAGAGAGTGATTATATATAAAAAATGAAATTTGGACAGGCCGTCAAATCAGCCTATTCTTAAGAATAAACTATGCCTTTGGTTAGGGAGTCATGCCTTCCTGAAGAACTCCATTAAAAAAACCATAACTATCATTGCATAAAGCAAACTTGACTCAGGGTCCTCCCTGTACTCCTTCCTGTGGGAACAGTAAAATGAGACAATGTCTAGCTCATGCTGGTCTATCCTCAGGCACAGTACAGTCCTTCAGTCTGAAGTCGGGAATGTACCTTCATGTCTGTGTAGACTCTTGGTAATCACCTCTACTTTTAGTTTTGTGAAGCTAATAGAATAAAATGACAGGATATAGTTCATTTACCCACTTATTTATTGGTTGGTAATTTGACTGTCAAATATTTTGTGTTCTTTATATATTCTGGGTATTAATCTACTGTAAGATGAATAGCTGAAAGAGATTTTCTCCCATGATGTATGCTATCTCTATCTTGACAATTGTTTTCTTTCCTTTGTAGAAAGTTTCAGCTTCTTGTAATGCCAGTTATCATTTCTTTCTATTATTTCTTAAGCATCAAAGTCCTACTTACAAGCCTGTTGAACATGCTAATATCTTAAAGTGTTTCCTCCATTTCTTCCTCATAGAAGTGTATGAAACATGGGCCAATACAAAATTATACAGTTATTTTCAACATTATGAGAATTTTGTGTATGTGATTTTCTTCTTGCTACTTAATTGGGAGATTACGTAGTACAAACGTTGTAGATGACGATTTCATGTCACCATGTCAGAGGTCAGACTCACCTGTTAATTTCCAAGCTGTAGAACTTATATTAAGGTCTTTGATTTAGGATAAGTTGATTTTTGTGCAGGCTGGAGTTAGGGATCTGTTTTTTTTCCCCCTTGGATATCCAGTTTTTCTCAGTATCACTTTTTATTGTTGTTTGAGAAAAGGTTTTCCTATATTGTTCATTCTGACATGAACTCTAATCCTTATGCTTTAGCTTCAGCATGATTTTTCAAAGATACAGTCTCTTTTACCAAGGTGTGTATTTGACGTCTTTTGAAATAATCAGCTGGATATAGTACACTGTCTTATTTCTGGTTTTTCTATACTATCATACACTGTCTTATTTCTGGCTTTTCGATAATATCATACACTGTCTTATTTCTGTTTTTTTATACTGTCTCACTGGTCAATATTACTGGTGCAAGTACCAGGGTATTTCCATGTAAACAGAGGTTGCACTTTCGTTTTTCAGCTGCCCAGATCCAAATAATCACACAGAAACTATGTCAATTACAACAATTTTTAGACAATGGTTCAGGCATATTTCTAGCTAGCTCTTACATCTTAAATTAACCAATTTCTATTAGTCTATGTATTGCCAACAAGCTGTGACCTACCAGTAAGATTCTGGCATCTTTCTCCTTTGACAGCCACATGGCATCTGTCTGACTCCACCCTCTTTCTCCCTGCAAAGAGAGTTTAGTTTTCTCACCTACTATATTCTGCCTTGCAGAATACAGACCAAAGTAGCTTCTTTATGGTAATATGGAATCGAATATGGTAATATATATTTATAACATATAGAGAGTAATTCCACATCATTTCTGTACGATGGCTCAAGGAAGTAATCTGAGTACAGACACATGGTACCTCTTGTACCTCGTCATCCTTTTTTCTCCTTAAGGTCATTTAGGCTGTGTGTGGGTACTTTTTTTCAGGGGGCGTTTGCTCTGCCATATGAGTTTTGGGATTGCTTTTTCTAGCTCTGAAAAAGAACGCAATTGTAAACTTGATGTGACTGATCAAATGGCTAGTGTTAAAAAAAAAGGAATGGTAGATTTTGGCAAGGATACAAGAAAAAAGAGATCTTTAACCACTATTGATGGGACTTTAAATGAGTATACATACTGTGAAAATCAATATAGAGTTTTTTTTTTACAAGCTAAAATGAGGACTGAAGAAATAGCCCAGTAGTTAAGAAGTCAGTTCTCAGCACCCACATCAGGTAGACACCTACAACCACCTGAAACTCCAGCTCCAGATAATCAATGCTGTCCTCTAGCCTTTGGACTTATGCCACACATGTGCACAATAGCACAATATATATATATATATATATACATATACATATACATATGTATATATATATAATTTTTAAATATATTAAAAACTGAAAACTATATACTTGTAACAACAATGAATAAACAAGGACACAAATTTGAAAGAGAACAAGGAGGTGTATATGGAAGGGTTAAAAGGGGATAAACAGAGGGGTAAATTCTGTAATTATTTTATAATCTCAAAAAATAAAAGACATAATAAAAATTCCAATGATATAAAATATAGCTATCCTATGATCCAGCGATGCCAGTCCTGAGCTTATAGCCAAAGAAATTAAGGTATTAAACAACAGAGATACAGGGAAATACATGTTTATTGCAGTAATGTTCAACCACAATAGCCAAATCACAAGACTGCTCTAGGTGCCCGCAGGTGAAAGAGTAAGCAATGGAAATGTAGGAATATAAACAATGGAGAGTCATTCAGCCACTATGAAACACAGAATCATGTACTTTGTGGGAAAATAGATGGAACCAGAAATCACCATGTTAAGGCAAATAAACCAGAGTCAGAAAGATAAATACTAAGTGGTTTTGTCACATGGGGACTCTTAAAACAAGAAGGAAATTAGGAGAACTGCTATGGAACACACAGACAGTCAGCCAGAAGGGCAGAAAGCTCTGTCTTCAGGAGGACATATTTAATGGAAATATATATATATATACATATATATGTATATATATATGTATGTATGATAATATCATACTTAAACATGTTTTTGTTCAATTACTATGTACTAATAAAGGAAACTTCATTTAAAACTATAAAGTATGGGGCTGGAGAGGTGGCTCAGAGGTTAAGAGCATTGCCTGCTCTTCCAAAGGTCCTGAGTTCAATTCTCAGCAACCACATGGTGGCTCACACCCATCTGTAATGGGGCCTGGTACCCTCTTCTGGTCTGCTAGCATACACACAAACAGAATATGGTATTCATAATAAATAAATGAATATTTAAAACTATAAAGTATTCAATTAAAAATCACTAAATGTACACAGAAAAAGACTATGACAGGGTATTAGAGTCTGTGTTGTAGCTAATTTACATGAACTTCCAGAGTATTTATTTTGCTTAGAATAAAACAATTTCAGTTAGATTGTAGTACTTCAAAGTTCTTCCACAATAAAACAGTATAGCACCCGATTTATCTCCACGAACATAAAAGCTTCATGTCATGATTTTCTAACTATATATAGTTATTATGACAATAAATCAAACAAATGTATCTATATAGATCTGTGTCTCAGAGGATGGACTTTGTGAGTTGTTTATATTTCTCTAGTGTTCACAGTTCTATTATATAAATGTATATGTTTGGGAGCAATAGGCATTCACATATTTCTAACAACATTTGTGGGAGGGCATTGCAATTAAGATGTAAACAATGTAGATTAAAAACCATCTAGATATTTTTATTGTATATGTATAAGTGATTGTTGTGTAGCATGTTATGATGTGTAACATGTGCTGGCATGAATACATGTACTTGTGTCTAAAGAGGCCAGGAAAAAGATTTAGAGTCCGAGAAACCAGAATTATAAGTGGTTGTAAACCATAGGTGGGGGCTAGGAATTGAACCTAGGTTCTTTAAAAGTATGGCAAGTGAGCTCTGTCCAGACCCATCAGTGAAATGTTTTTTTTTAATTATTTATTTATTAAAGATTTCTGTCTCTTCTCCGCCACCGCCTCCCATTTCCCTCCTCCTCCCCCAATTAAGTCTCCCCCCCCTCAGCCCGAAAAGCAATCAGGGTTCCCTGTCCGCTGGGAAGTCCAAGGAACCCCCACCTCCATCCAGGTCTAGCAAGTTGAGCATCCA
>NC_022020.1:13711688-13742165 GCF_000317375.1 Microtus ochrogaster | reverse complement strand
TTTTTATTGTATATGTATAAGTGATTGCTGTGTAATCACTTGTTATGATGTGTAACATGTGCTGGCATGAATACATGTACTTGTGTCTAAAGAGGCCAGGAAAAAGATTTAGAGTCCGTGAAACCAGAATTATAAGTGGTTGTAAACCATAGGTGGAGGCTAGGAACTGAACCTAGGTCCTTTAAAAGTATGGCAAGTGAGCCCTGTCCAGACCCATCAATGAAATGTTTAAGTTGAATTTATGACTAGAGATGAGAAAGAAGACTAGAATTCATACGAAACTCTTGTAATTTGCATTCATTTTTTTTCTCTTGAGTAAATTTGCTAAAAGAGCTTTTAAATTTTTAACTAAATGCACGTATTTAAAATGCTTCAAATTTAAAAATCAAACAATTAGGAGAACACACTACTTATGCTTAATAACAGTAATAATTCTTAAGATACTCATAAATGAATTATACAAACAGAAAATGTAGAAAGTCAGAAATAAAGGGACCTCAGAAAGAGGTCCATTGTTCACATCAGAAAGCACATTAAACATGAGTAAGTCCAGTAATTCAGCTCTTAACAAGGTAATTATGGCATTGACAAGCTAAATGAGAATTCAGAATGTAAGAGACACTTGGCAAATTTCCCATTAGATTCTCAAAATTAACAAAACCTCTGCATGCCAACTCCAGTAATTAAATGAGGCAAGGTTCATGGAGAGAATTCAAAGGATTTCAGCATAAGATGCTATAAACAAGGAAGACATCAACAAATTGATAGTATTTATCTCAGAGAAGGCATGACATAAAGTTTAAGCCATTGACAGAAAATGAAGTCCTCTATCAAAATGGAACATTTTTTCTTTTAAAAATAGACTAGTTATTTAAGAGTTTCACACAATGTGTTTTGGTCATATTCAATCCCCCTTCCAGATCCATTCCCCCCCCATCCATCTTTATGTCCTTTCTAATTTTCAGGAACAACTTGCATTGCTCAAATTGTGACCTTCAACTGGAGAATGATCAACTTACTAGGGCTATACTTGGAGAACACACTCTCTTCCTCTTCTAGCAGCTAACAACTGACAATATCCTTCAAGGCTAGGGCTGGAAAGGTGTTCCTAAATTCGCTCTCCACACTGGAATTTAGTCTGTCTTGACTTGGACAGGTTTTGTACATGCTGTTGAAACTGCTGTGTGCTCATATGTACAGCTGCCCTGCTGTATCCAGAAGATGTTTCCCTAGAACCATCCATTGTCTCTGACTCTTGATCTCTGCTTCCTCTCCACAATGATCCCAAGGCTTGGGAGGAAGTGGTGTGTGATATCTGTGTTCTCTGAAGGGCTGGGAATTCTGTAGTCTCTTACTCTTTGCATTCTGGCTAGACATGTTGATCACTGTAGTAATCACCATATATTGCAAATGGAATCTTTTCAAATGAAAATTGAAAATGCATTGATCTATGGGTATAATGGCACGGTTCCCTTTTTTAGACTGACAAACTGAAATACCTTTATAATGGGAACAATACTGATTTCAGAGGCACAAAATGTGTGGAGTAAAATCCTGGCTTTATTAGTAACTATTTCTGAATCTTTTCTGCATGAATTCAGATCCTTTCTGCATGGTTCTGACCTGGTTCAAGAGTCTTAATTTATAGATTTGAATTTGACAAAGTGAGTAGGTGTTTTCTAGTTGTTCCATTTGTAAAACAGGAATAAAATACAAGTTCATGGATCACTGTAAGACATATTAAGCGAGATAATGAAAATGTAGGTAAATTTATCCAGCAGAGTAGCAAACAGAGAAGAACAAATCACAACAATTAAAAACAAGCAAACAAACATGTGGCAGAGACACGCTGGTGAGGTTTGATGATGGCATTGACCTTCCATTGGTATTCAGTCATTGTGATTAAGAAGTTATTCCTGGCAAAACAGTAATAGCACCTGACTTTAATCCCAGCACTGGGAGGCAGAGGTGGGCAGATCTCTGTGAGTTTGAGGCCAGCCTGGTCTACAGAGTGAGTTACAGGACAGCCAGGGCTATAGGGAAAAAAACCTGTCTTGCAAAATAAAACAGAACAGGCAAAACTTGTATTTCAAATAATAAAAACCCATAGACAGATACTGGGGTTCAAACTGAAGACCAGAAAAGCAAAGCAGCCAGCCACTGTCTCTTACCTTTACCTCAGTCTGAAAATGGTGATCCTGCCTCCAGGACTATGCTTTTGTTTCCTGGCTGCTCAGACCCAAATAATCACACAAATAATTACAAAACTGTTTGGCCAATGGCTTAGGCATATTCTTAGCTACCTCTTACATCTTAAATTAATCAATTTCTATTAATCTATGTATCACCACAAGGCTGTGGCTGACTGGCAATATTCTGGCATCTTTCTCCTTCTGCAGCTACATGGCAACTCTTTTACTCCACCTACTCTCATATCTATCTCTATCTCTATCTCTATCTCTATCTCTATCTCTATCTCTATCTCTATCTCTATCTATATCTATATCTATATCTATATCTATATCTATCTATATATCTGTGTGTGTGTGTTTGGATTTCCCACCTAACTTTACTCTGCTAAGCCATTAGTCAAAAAAAGATTTATTCATCAACTAATAAAAGCAACACATATACAGAAGAACATCCCACATCATTGAGTCATTTCTGAATCTTTACTACATGAGTTCAGATTCTTGCTACATGTTTCTGACCTGGCCTCAACAGTCTTTATCTATAGTCTGTGTTTGTGGTGAAGGTAGTTGATTAAAATCACCATCACGTTTCTACAACCAATCACCACATCATGACCGTCACAACAAAATATGCATACTTATTATGTTCCAAATGTTGTACTAAAATCATGCCTTCATATATGAGATAAATATCAACTGTTGAATTCTTTTACTATCACTGTTTCATATATTACTCAAAGAGTTTAAGAAATTGTTCATCCAACTATGAAAGGTGGAGCTAGCACTTAAAACCTCGTTGTTTAACAGCAAGGATTGGACACCTAGGCATAATATCACAGTGCCATTTTTAAGAAGTTCAGCAAGTTGTATGCCTTATCATAAAGTGCTTTGGTATTTTCATTTCGTTGTATTCAGGATCTATGATAAATTCTTGTCCTAAATAAATTCATTGATTTTGGCAATAAATGCTAACTACAAGAAAGGTTCATCAAAAAAGGGAACACGTCTTTAATCTAGACATTCCTCAAGGGAAAGTTTTTCTAAGTGTGCACATGTTCTATGAAATACTGAATGCATAATAAACATAAAAATATAATCAATGTCACAAATGTTTGATGAAATGTTTGTTACAATAACTGAAATAAATTAGATTGACATTGTAAAGGACAGATAATGTCAACATTGACAAAGTCCTGTGGAATTGCACACCATTATACATGTGGATAAAGGGTTAATCAGATGGTTAGTGTGGAAGTGCATGCCTGAAATCCCAGTGTTTAGGAGGATGAGTCAGGAGGATTGCCACAAGTTCTAAGGTATGCTGAGTCAAAGACTGAGGAGAAGCCCTGTCAGAGATAAAACATAGTGAGGTCTTATCCCTTAAAAATATTAATGGTATTTGGAGAATGATCAAAAATTCCTGGTAAGGCTGAAAAATATTTCAGTTTTATGATTTATCTCAAATACTTAGAAATAAATACTCTTGTACATGTGTGAAAATGATGAAGTTTTCTTTGTGCAGTCAATAATATTTGTTCAAATAAGGAAATTCAGATATAGTATAGTGGTATATTTATGAAGTAGGGTATTCATAAAAGGTTCAAAATAATGAATTCAGTATACATAACAACAATATGGATAGATCTTAAAACTTTTAGTGTTTGAACACTACATTGTGACATCATTTTTGTGATTGTAAAAATAATATGTATATATTGGTAATATTTATAGACATATGTTGGAAGTATAAATTCTAAACTGCTTATATGATAAACTTGAGACAGTTTATTTTGACAGAAAGAGAAAATGCCATATAAATAGAGCCTGTTGGAGAAAAAGGGTAATTTAGCATTTTTCCCTATATTTTATTTTCCCACACAACAATAAAAACCATCTGAGTTGTTACAGGAAAAATATGAAATATCCATCAAAGGATTTTTTTACTCTTTTTATTTATTTTACGCTTGGTCGTTAGGTGTGGGAGCTTTATTTATTGAGAAGTTAAAGAAATGTTAAAAGTGGACTTAGCTAGAGAGAGTAGGTCAGTGGAGGAAATGGCATGGTGGTGTGTCCTTGGTCTCTTCCTCTATGTGTTTGGTAGATACCATGAGGTGGGTAACTCTGCTCCTCCACACTGATCTGCTGCCATGATGTTCTACCCAAGCACATGGAACCAAAACCATTGCCTGAGCCCTCTGAATCAACAAGTCAAATAAATTCTTTTTCCCTTAAATATTCTTGTCAAATATTATGTCACAGTGAACGAAAACAAAGGGGGGATATAAAAATAAGACATCACACTCTATTCGGGGATAGAATATCCTTGCATTTGTACACTGCTATATTTAGTTATTTCTTTCAAGACAAAATATAATAATACCAAAATGACCAGGACAATCAGGTTATTCATCAGTGGTAGGATCCGAGAGGAGAGGGGCCAGGGGATCAGAGACAAGGAAGAAATAACAGGTAGACTCAGAAGGTCTCAATAAGCCATGTCTTACACCAGGTAAGTTTATTAAGAAGTGCAGGATCTTTTATACTACTTCTAGGGGTGGGGAATAAGACAATGCCATCAAAAAGTCATCAGAGAATGGAACTAAATCAGTGAGAGGCTAATCAAACAATGTTGTACAAGGGGAAAAACTGGGTATCTCAAGAGCATCATCCACTAGCCTTAGGACTGATAACCACGGCCCTTTAGGGTGGGAAAAGTTGAGTTCTTAGGATCTGAAGTTGTAGCTCCACTGAGGCCCTGGCCCCAGGTCATTGCTGGCTCTGCTGAGCATATTTCTGGTTTGGGATAATTAGCCTATGTTCATTCTCCATAGAACAGGGCCTCAGGATAGCCTCAGTTCAATCTAGCCCTCAGCAGCAAAAGAGAGAAGATTTTATATTTTTTCCTATTGAACTACCTTTATAAATGAGATATTAACCCAAGTCTAACTATTAAAATGGGTTGTAGATATACAGTCTATTTTTAGACAGATGTCATGAAATTATGGACATAGCTATGCCTTACATTGACAAACTAGGGTATTGCAGTTTTATTTTAAGAGGTATTTTTTTCCTCTCATTAAGTATGGAGAGAGCAGAAGTGACCAATGTTTCCTGAACCTGGCTGATTTTCCAAGTCACCTAGGAGTCCTTCTCTGCACAAAAGTCTGGACATTGACGCAGGCTATGGATCACATTGTCTGGGGCAGATCCCAGGTACTTGTCCCCTTTACTTTTGTAGACTTCAGTAGTTCCTAGGGAGTTCAATAATTAGATCTATCATGAAACCTATCACCAAATATCTTCCTAAGTTCCCTAGAAACTCTGTTATTTCTCAGAGAGGGATGGGTGACAGAAAAGGCTTTTGGTTTGTAAATGGGGGCCTTTCTTCAAGTCTCACTAAATGTCTAAATTAATTGGGATCTGAGATGGCCTACAGGGCTCAAAGCACAGATCTCCCAGGATCCTTTTTCTACATAATGTATCTAGTGTTCTCACTGCTCTGTTGAGTACTGGGATATTTTTTCCTCCTTTAAGAATATTATAGGCAGTTGAATGTCAGAAGAGCTTGCAATTTCAGCTTCCAGGAAAACAAGCATCATTGGCATTTTGTATGATGAGGCTTCATGTGTCTGCACAAAAGTAACAAGTACACAGAGATCTTTGCTCTTGAGTTGCAGCACTCTGTGTCTTTCAGTTACAGATGAATATTACAAAGGAAAAAATAGAGGATAATTTGTGTCTCTGACAGGTCTCTGTGAGACTGGCTTTCCCACGAATCCTTCTGAAGGTGTCAGAGAAATCATGTCCCTCATGTGCTTGTGGCTATAAATATAAAGGTTACATCAGGAATGTCCCCTGACAGGCTTCTCATCTATATCTGTCATACAGTGGTTTTTTTTTTTTTTCTGGACACTAAAACAAGGAGAGTGACAGAAGAGAAAATATCAGGGAAGACATTTCCTCATTGGAAAATTTTATGTCAGTAAAAACTGTGTCTTAGGAAGCAACCTTAATGTAAATGCATGTGTTTAGATATTTTTTCAAACACAAAAAGATAGAAGCAGGTAGTCAAATACATTGGGTGGACATCTTGGTGAGTGCACAGCGAAAACAAGCAGAGTCAAAAGGTCTGACAACAGGAAAGCTTCCTATCTGCAGCACACAAGGAAGCGATTTTCAAGGCAGCAACATCCTTCAACAAAGGGAACGTGGCCACGTGTGGGGGAATAATTAGCTTGAGATCATGATTGGAATCCATGTTTGAAGATGAAGATGGAAGACAAGGATGTCTCTATGTACCAATTTATGTCATAAAGTTTTAGCTGAAACTAGAGGAAATGACCCTTTGCAAATGTGTGGATATGGATACGCTTTGTCCTTAAAGGTGACTGTCTTGTTTAATAGCTAACAGCTGTCTAGTACCTCACTGTGTGTTTTTTGTTTGTTTGTTTGTTTTGAGATTAGATTTCTCTGTAGCTTTGGAGCATCCCCAGAATTCACTTTGTAGATCAGGCTGGCCTTGAAGTCACAGAGATCTCTGCCTGTCTGTGCCTCCCAAGTGCTGGAATTAAAGGTGTGAGCTACCACCATTTGGCCAAGTATATTATTGTTAATATGAGTGATGGTCATATTTTTCTTTTCTTTTGATTGTTCTTTCCAAGTAAATGTGAAATTACCTTTCTTTTGTAAAACCATGCCTTCAATCAGTGCTGATCCCATACCTTTTACTTTGTCCACATTGAAGGAATGAGAGAAATCTCTAGAAACTGCAGAAATGCTCATACTGAATGATCTGATCTCTTGCTCCCCTCTTGCTATAGTCCATTTTTCTTCTGTGTTCTCTGACATCATGATTTATTCTTTTTGTATGAGTGTGTGTGCTACTCTGCTCAGGTGCACCCGTGTGTGTGATTGCATGTTCACTTGGTGTTCACAGATGTGATGCCAGAGGATAGCCTTTGTATTGTTATCACATGCCACCCTCATTTTAGTTTTGAGACAAGGTCTCTCACTGACCAGGAACTCACAATCTAGGCTAAGTGAGCTGGCCAGGAAACCCTAGAAACTGTTTTGTCTCCACCTCACCAATACTGGCATTGCAAGCACCTCCTACCATGCCTGGCATTTTTTTTTCATGGGCCCTCATGCTGGTGAAGCAAGAGCTTTACTAACTAAACCATCTCCCAAGTCCTTGCCTTTCCTTGGCAAAGCTGAACGCTTGTTCCTGAAGTTCTGATTCCTGCTTCTTACCTTCATCCTCAAGTCTGCTGATAGCCTCAACCTTGTCCTGTTTCACTGTTCTATTTCTGGCTCCTACATCCACACAGCATTTTCCACTGCTCATAGAAGTATGCTAGACAAAGTTCTAGGATGGGGACTAATTTGCTAGGATCCCAGGATGGTCTGAAGATCAAAGGAAGAACTCCCATCAGTTTCCAGTACTATAGGAATGTATGGATGGATAAAATCTGTACACATTTGTTGTATGAATGCAGAACTTTACTTGTATTCCTCTCATCTTGCAGAACCAGAATAATTTTGAAACAACATAATTTGATTATTCTAAATATATACCATATATGAAAAGAACTCAAATTTTGTAGGATGAGTCTTTTTCAAATCTATACAGCCTTATTCTTTACAAGAATATTTATTTTTGCCTTAAAATATTCCAACTTTTGTTATATAGCCTATTTATAGCATGTGCTACTAAGTAAATAAGAAAAATGTGTAAAAGAGCTAATTTCCTCTTCTCTAAGACTGGTGATAGGAGATTTAAAATTTCATTTGGCATACAATGGAGGCAATTTCCCTTCAAGGATATGTAGAACAAGTTTCAAATAATGATAGGGTTCCTGGAAGTATGTGGTCTCTTAAAGGGGTTTTGCTTGTTTGTTTGTTTTTGAACCCTTAAAGACTAATTGTGATGCCCTAACAGTCTTGGTTGTGTGATCTTCCACTGTAGAGTAATCAACTTACCAAGGAATATACTCTTAGAGAAACCCCTCTGTCTCTGTCTTTGTCTTTCTGTCTCTCTCTCTCTTTCTCCCAACAGATGTCAGTTGTCAATAGTTCCAGATATTGGGGTGGAATTGTGTGCCCAGATCCCCATTCCTTGCTAGGATTTGGTCTAGCTTGAGCCTGCATATATTTTGTATATACCATTGCAACCACTGTGAGTTCATTACTGGCAGCTACTCTGTTGTGTCCAGCAGGTAATGTTTCCTGTAGCTATCTACTGCTTCTGCACTTAGACTCTTTCTGTCTCTTGTTTTACAATGATCTCTTCTCCTTGGGAGGAAGGCTGTATGTACTTTACCTTCAGGACTGTATCTCTTATCCTTTTCACCATGACCAGTTGTGAGTCATTGTGTTGAACAATCTGCTGCACATTGATGTTTTTCAAATGAGGGATGGAAATGCAGTGATCTATGAATATAACAATTAGCCAATGGAGACAGATAATGGAGAGGACTTATACAGATACAGTTGAAGGAAGTTACTACCTGTTTGTACCATCACTGCGAGATCAGAGCGACAACGGAATTTCCTTCTTTGATTTAGTACATTTACTATGAGTCTCCTATTCACCTATAAACAGATTGATACTATCAAAAAAAAAGAAACAGTCACAAGGCCTCATAGAAAGGGGGAATTTGAGGCAAAGATTATTTAAGCACAGAATATCAAAAAAATTATTTAAATACCTTCAGATACTATAGGGTCTATTTTATCAACAAGTATGTTCCTTGTTAGAAAGGGCACACTGGCATCAGCACTCTCAACAAAGGTAACACTTGTGACATTGCTGATGCCTTGATTCTTGTTCATTTTATTAATGCGGAAAGAAGATTCAAGCTCTCATTTGGGTATATATCTGATATTGGAGAAGGGAAACTTGAGACTCAGGTCAAATTGCTCAGTTGTTAATAGTACATGTTGCTCTGGTGGAGGACTTAGGTTTGGTTCCTAGTATCCACATGGTGGCTCACAACCATCTGTAATTCCAGTTTCAGGGGAACTGATGTTCTCTATGTCTTCTCATAGCACATACTTAATATACATACATTCATGTATGCAAACACTTTTATAATAAAATAAAATAATAAAATAAAAATAAATAAATATAAAAAGATGCATGTGTACCTTGATGTTGGGATAGTTCTGAGATGGGTATCTTTTCTGGGAAACTTCAACCAAAGTCAGGTGACGTCAGTGATGTTGACGAAATACTCACTGATGAAACCACATTGACTGACTGCCCATGGACCAACGGGCATCAGACATGTGGAAGGAGGCTCAGGAAGCAGGCAGTTGGAATCCCTGCAATATGCCATGTTTTTGCTCTGCAGGGGTGTCTTGGGTGGGTTAAAATTTTAATGACAGTGTGCTTCACATGTAATGTTCATCTCCTACATTTCCTTTTGGAAACCACACTTGAATCACGTTGTAGTATTGATGAGATCATAAACCAAGCTTCCTGGGGAAAATAGGTCAGAAAAGCAATGCAAAAAATTCAAGCGTTCTTCCCAAGAACTAAAACATACAGCAGACCAATACAAGGACAAAACATCATTAGGAATATTTATTGCAATTAAAGAATTGAGTAATAGACAATAAAACTGCAACTACCACCTTACACTCAGACAAATCTGCAACCACCAATAGCACCATAAACAATGCATATAGACTAGGAGATGTCTGGAGGGATTTGAATAAATGGAGCTTTTCATAAACCAGAAAAATACTTCTCTATAACGACAAGAGTGGTTCTGACTATTTTGCTCTAGTTTTGAAAATAACATAGGAGATTAAATAAAATAACTGATTTGAACATGACATTCACATACATACACACACACATATATACATACTATATATAATATGCATACATACATACATACACACATATATAGTACAGAACCTGGAATTGGGAGTCATTGTCAAACCCTCTATAAATATATTGATTTAAAAATATAAAGCATGTGTACAAACTTTTGAAGACCCTGCTTTCTTGACCACTTATTTTTCTGACTGTTGTCCCCACGTTGCAGGTTGTCTTGAGTTGCTCCCTGATCTTAGTGAGCAAACCCCTTGTGTTCCTGTGAACGAGTTCCTGTGAATCCACAGGGCTTCTCCACATGGTGGCGCTCTGGTTGTGCCTTTAGTGAAATTGCTTGCCTTTTTTTTTTTGAAAAATGGTTGCTCAAAATATGAAGTTAAAATAATAATAATAATAAAATCTATTTTCTCCTGATCTGTCTCTGACTTAGAGGGAAAAAAAAAAACCTTCTCTGGATTCCCCTTGTGTCATTTGCCTTCTGCTTTAGAAGACTGCAGAGGGCTTCATTTTTGTTGAGGCATTTGCTTCCACCAGGATGCAAAATTGAAGGGCTGGTGACATCCGCCTCATTCTGAGCCATACGAAGCTGGTTTGATGACATTCCCGATGTCTTCTTGCTACTGTTCCTCTGCTGCACATCCCTGGGAATTCTTGGCCCTCCCTTCCCACCGATTCCTACCACCCTAAATCAAGATTATAAATGCTACACAAGGGAGTGTGATGGACTCATGAGATGAGGGTATTTAAATTCCAAATTTCCCCAGAGCAAATTGTCCTAGAATGTAGAAAAATTTAGATTCATTTTTTTTTTCCGCTGAAGGAATTTACTTAACAGTAGAGGAACATCCTTGCTAAGGACACGTAAAGAAGGACTTGGCTATTTCTAATAGTCTATTCACAGAAGGTGTTCGCCCATCAGCGGCCATCAGGCTGCGGCATACTGTGGAGAGAATCACTGTATTAGATGACTTATGTAGAGTCAAACATTCAGCTAAGTTGTTGATGGTGTGTTTTTTAGTAAAACAAAAGTTTATTAATTTCTCTGTGACCTTCTCTAGTTCAAGAGTTTTAGATTTCCACTGTGGTATATATAGCAGGTTTGTAAATTTAATGACTTAGCAATCACTCATGCATTAGTTCATAGAACATTGGTTCCATAGATCAGGGGTATGTGCGGGGCAGATTCAGGAGGTTGTAAGTGCCACGGAAGATTCAGTGCTGACCATCCCAAGGTTGAAGTCAACTTGCTTCCTCGCTCAAGGGACATTGAAATGATTCTTCCTTGAGGTTGCCACACTGAGCTCCACATGCTTCTTCTGGTTGTCAGCCTGAGATCAGTCTGCCCATAGTTGGTCATTCCCAGACTCCTCATATGTGGCAGCCAGCCAGATATCCACTGCATGGTTCTGCTTTTCCCAGGCCTAGGCTAAGGATTTGTCTGACTTCTGTGATGAGGCCAAGAGAAGCCCTGGTTCTTGAATGCCCTCATAGATGGTTCTGCCAGACACACCTGAAAATCTCTTCCTTTCTTAAAATCAGCTTAAGAGGATCCTTAGCTGTATCTGTAAAACCATTCCTTACAGAATCCAAGTTAGTGTTCTGATGAACGACTAGGGAGAAAGTGTGTGCGTGTTGAAAACAAACACACAATCTCAAAATAGCTGATTTCCCACAAACTCAGCCCTTCATCATGGTCTTGATATCAGTACAAAGTGAAGCTAGGGAGATTGTTTTCTTTGGGGGGGGGTTAAATTTACCTATCTATCTATCATCTATCTATCTATCTATCTATCTATCTATCTATCTATCTATCTATCTATCTATCTATCATCTATCTATCTATCTATCTATTATCTATCCATCCATGTATCATCTATCAATCGTCTATCTATATGTATGTATGTATATACCATGACACAAGTATGAAGGTTGGAATTGATAACCTCTTTCTATCATGAGAGTTCCAAGGATTGAACTCCAAAAAACCAGGCTTGGCAGCAAGTGCTTTTACCTACTAAAACATTTCACTGGCCTGGCCTGGCTTTGTTAATTTGACACAAGGACTTGCTGTATAGCTCTTCACAGCTTCATTAAATGCCCTATACTTCACAGGCAAAAGTTAAACTTGTAATTCCCCTGCCTCTGCCTTCCATGTTCTGGATCAGAAGAATGTGGCACAATACCTGATAGGCTATACTTTTCCACTGTAGGTGCCTGGCTTGCCTGAGCCAGAGTCTAAACTGGAGGAGGTCGTACAGGTATGGGGCTGAGGTTCTATGGAGGGGAAATGAGGTTCGCAAACAGCACAGACAGATCCCTGAGGTGGAGGCTCCTGTTTTCTGAGACCAGGGATTTCAAGGCAGGCTTCACTGATCCAAGCCCCCAGCTTTTCAGCAGGAGAAAGGAAAATGAAGAAAAAGAGACTGGGGATGAATTAGTAACTTCTTAGCAGCATTGCTTTTTATTTAAATGACTGCCTTTTGCTAATAAGATTAGTATACCAGTTATGCCGGCCTCCTCCCCACTGTAAGCAACAGTGAGTGCTAGCCTAGCAGCATGGGGAGAAAAGATGTATGTTTATCTGCAATTCATCTTCTAAAAAGATTATATATTTTATGTGTTTAAGTATTTTGTCTGCATGAATATCTATGTATTACGTGCATGTGGTACTTAGAGAGGCCAGAAAAGGGCATTGGACACCCTGGAACAGGAGTGATAGGTGATTGTAGGCTGCCGTATGGTAATGGAAACTGAAGCCAAGTTCCCTGCAAGAGCTGCGAGCATTCTTTACCTCTGAGCCTCCCCTCTGTGCCCATAACTCACTTTGTAACACAGAATGCAGCACAGGCCTTTTGATATCCAGGCCAGGATCTGACATCACCCTGCTCAGGAATTGGGGGAGACCCTTCTAGAGGAGAAAAGAAATCTCTATGAGGAGAGCATAGGGCTACAACTATTTTAAATGTTTACTTTCTAGCTATTCTTGTTTGTGTTATCAAGAACATTGATTGTGTTTTAAACTTTTTGGACAGTTTGTACTCTTCACATCCTGGCTTCCAGGAGCAACAGAATTGACAGCTTAGAGGAGCTGGGTTATGCTGATGCCATGGTAGTTGTCAGAGGAAGGCAGCAAACCTTCTAGCTTGCTCACCTAGTCTCTCTTCTCAGTTCTGACATGTGCAGAATGCATTATGCACATAATAATTATACCCTTACTGGATTAGAATCTGTATCTGGAAGAATCATGAAGAATTATCTACTGGATGAAAAATGGATAAATATATAAAAGAGTGTCATACAGTCATTACTACTATATACCACAAGGCATTTTGAATTATATTCTCTAATTAATTCATCAGGTAGCAAGGTAAGTATTATCTTCTTGACTCCATATGTGGACAGTTTTCAGAAAGATTAAATGACATGGCCGGTCTGAAGTATAAGAAACAGTAAAACCGTAATTGGTATCAGGAATCTATAGTTTGGGTTATGTCTAACATAAATTACTATAAACCTTTGAGATATTTTTAACTAGAGTAATAACTATATAGTGGGGCTGGCAAGATGGCTCAGTGGGTAAAAATACTGATGGCTCATGCCCAAATACTTTAGTTTTTTTACCTGGTACCTATAGTAGAAGGAAAGACTTGTTCCAGAAAGTTATATTCTGACTGCAACAAATACACAATGTCATGTTAACACACATACACGCACACACACACATACACACACATACATACCTCACAGAAAAATAAGTGAATAGATGATAGATAGATAGATAGATAGATAGATAGATAGATAGATAGATAGATAGATGATAGATAAAAGAATTGTATTCTGAACGGTTTGCTATTGTGCAAAAACCAATACCAGAGAGAACAAGTTAAGGGAGGAAAGATCATTTGGCAGTTGTGTGATTTTTCCTGTGGACACCCCGGGTAGGACACTGACAACAAAACAGAGAAGTGATTCCACTTACGTCTAGATGAGTGAGCTAGTGAGTGTGCTGGAATCGCTCACAGAAGTGTGGATGACCCAGTCCACTGCTGGCATGTCCACTCCATGAGATCTGCATCCCAGGAGTTCTCTGCACAGCTTGATGTCAGCTCTGCTGGCCAGAGTCTCACCTCCCCAGCAGTCATTGCCATTTATATAACGCTGGGAATCAGCCTTGTCAGTCTTGTAAGTTCCAAGGTTTTCCTGTGACTTGTGACTTTATTCCTGAACCTTATGAGTGTCCCATCTCTCTCAAGTAGGGAATGTTTCAGTTCAGGAGAAATGGTCATACAATATTAACTCTTGATGTGTGAGGTTTCATATTGTGGAGAGAAGACGATGCTGGAGCAGAGCTATTCAATTCATGGAAGACAAAATGGAAACAAGCAGCCCCAGAGAGAACTAAGCATCAGGCATAGCCTCTACCTAAGCGCCAGGTATAACCTCTACCTGCACGTCTTCTGGGACCTTCTTCCTCTAACTAGTACCCACAACCTAGAATGCTCAGAATCTTCCAACATAATACTACCAGGTGAGGTCAACACTTTAAGACCTGAACCTGTGGGGGACATTCTCTACACATCATTGTGTGTTCTGATATGAGTGAGGCATCCGCTGTGATAGACACCCTAGGCCTGGTGATCCACCCTTGAAACTGGCTGTCACTGCAGTGATCTGAGTGTCCAAATGATACAACGTAGTGGCTCTCAGTGGTGGCTCATGGGCTGGGCTTTTCATTCCAGTTAACTTGCCTTCATTACCTCCCTCATTTCATTTTCCTCATTTGTTCTTTATCCTGTGACTCCTGGGATAGAGCTGATGACTCCAACATGACTATGACGGATGCCATTGCTACACATATCCAGTCATGCCCATGCACTGCTAATGCCTCCAGGACCCAAACTATCAGTAACTGTGCAGTTTATTACCTGAATCCCAAAGTTTCTATAATGGTTACTAGCTCCATTTACACACGAGAATAACAAAGATAGAGGAAGATTTCAAAACCTAAGTAGAAGGAATGGAGAAATAGCTCAACATTAAGGATGCATAGAACTCAGATGGTGGAGCTGAGTGAAGCTCTTAACACCTGTGTCATGTTGCTCATAACTACCTATAGAGTTATGTCCCTATATGTCCAGGCACAGGGTGACCAGAAGCCACCACTGCCCTCAGATATAACCACCATCGCCATGTACCTATGCATATTTAAAAATAAAACATCCCTGAAAAACAAAACAAAATTTAAAAAAATACAACCTATTACAAGTCCGAGCTTTAACTATCAGCAGTAGGAAATTTAAACCATCTTTAAAGCCCAGGCAGTTTTCAAGGACACGGCATTCCTTAGGTTCTTTTTACACAGTGTTTATTATCATTGGAAGTAATCTTTGACACATAAGAGAACATAAATGGACTCTCCCCAGAAGATAGAAGGTAGTGTTACATACCCGCTCACGCTCTCTGCTGCCCAGTACGTGCTTCTGTGCGTCCCTGCACAAACCTCAGATACTGAGCCAAAGCATCGGATGCTGGGCTCTGTCAGCCTCACTGCGTTCTGTTATATGGTCGGTGCAATGCTGAGCACTGTGGATACAAAGATGGATTACACACAATCTGTGCCCTAGGCCAGGGAGAAAATTGACTTAATTTTCTAGCATCTGCTCCATTTGCTTTTCAGGGTGAGAGAAGGAAATGAGAAGGGTACCATGGACAGTGCCCTACAAAGGCAGTCCTTGTGCATCTGGGGAAAACAAGAAAAGCAAGGCTCCAAAGTCAGAAAAATCTGGATGCTACATAGTTCAAGATCAGGGACTTTTCTTTTAATGGAGAGATTTGGCTTTGGGAGCTGAGGTGGGAAAGAGCCATGGAAGAAGCAGTGAGTGAGAGCTCCCCAAGGCACCAAGGAGAGGCACGCAGGATATGATTGTTTTCAGTAGGAAGACTAGCCTGTGCTCAGAAGCCTAGTGACCCGAAACAAGAACAGGAAAACAGACTGCTCTTCTCCCTGTGTGACAGCACATATGAAAAATGTGCAGGACTGAGGGACTGAGCCTCTCTGGACATGTGTTTGTACATGTGTGTGCCTGTGTAAGCAGAATGCATGTGCTTATGTGGGCACATACATGTCTTTGTGTCCTGGAAGTCATGCTGGTGTATGAATGTGTGGTCATGAGTGCACGTACACATGGCACGATCCCTGTGTGTATGCTTCTGGACATGTGTGTGCTTATTTGTGCACAGTGGTACACATGTGTTGTTTCTCCTTGTTCTTTTCTATGCCTTTTATTTGTTTGCCCAGTTTGAGTGCTTGTGTCTTTGCCCATATATATGCTGATGAATACATGTGCATGTGTTTCAGTCATTGTGATCCTATGTTTTCCTATTGTTTAAGTGACAGAATGCAATTGCCCAGCCATGTCCATGAGTGGACAGCTGAGTGTGGCTCTTTGTACATGTCCATACACTGTGGTTTTATGTTGGCATGAATGTCTGTATATCTTCTATGTATGTGCCTATGTATGTGTGTATGTGTTTCTGGATGTGCCCTTGTCTGTATGTGTCTGAAGGTACACTTCTGTGTACATATGTGAAAGTGTGCTTATGCATATCATCTACACATGCAAGTGTGAATGTGTCTCCATGAACATGCATGTGCAATGTGTTCTTGTGTATGTATGTGTCTGTGTGTTCCATGCCTGCCTGTCTGTGTTAATATGCATGTGACTCTGTACATGTTCCAAGGAAAGAATGCAGCAGGATGAATTCCTGTCATGCTCTGGACATAAAAGTACTGAATCTTATTTTGGAATGGAGCATTGCTGAAAATTCTAAAATACATATGGCCAGACCTCTACAGGATAATTAAATTATTAGCAATAAGTTATCATCTGATTATAAGGATAACTTGCAAAGCTGATCATTTTAGACCCAGAGCCACAGAGTGTGTGCGGGGTGGTGTGGGAGTTTAAGGGTTCCTTCTCTGTTGAGACTGATGGTTTCTGTAAGCTGTCTTCTCCATTTCCATAGCTCTAGAGAAATTGCCAGAGAAACTATTTTCTTTGTCTGCAGTTGTTTACAGTGGAGATATCATTACAGCCCTAGTGTGAATTGTCTTTATGAACACTGCAAACTAAAGGCATGCAGAAAGTTACAGTAACAAATAGCATTGATTCATAAGCAGTTTTAAACAGAGATGATGAAATGATAAGTATATTTTGCAATCCTTTCATTTTGATAAGGAACCTGGAAACTTGAGTCTACCCAGGGGGTTCAGTCCCTGGGGCAAGGGTAACTAAGTATTTGTGTTCCTTATACACACAGTGATGAAGGGCTCCAATGCCTGTCTCTGTAGTGTTTGATTTCTATGCAACAGGTCTTCTGCTCAGATTTGGGGGGGAGGGGTGGAAGGTTTGTGTGAGAGGTAGTGGTGGTGGTAATGTTGTGTGTGTGTGTGTGTGCTGTATGTACTTGTGTAGATAGGTACATTTGTGTAAGTGAATGTGCATAGCATGTGTCTGTATATCTGTGGAGTGAACCTAAAGTTAACACTGGGTATCATTCCTGAGCCTCATCCACCTCTGGGTTTTTGAGACTGTCTTTTAGTGAGCCTATGGTTTATCATTTTGGTTAGACTGGCCACTAGTCTACCTGTGTCTACCCCAAGGTCCACGCTGGGGTTTCAGGCATGCTCCACTGTGCCTGGTTTTTTGTGTGGGTAATGAGAACACAAACTTGTTTTCATGCTCCTAGCAGGCACTTTACCAAATGAGCCATCTCCCCAGCACTCAGACACAGCTTTAAAACTTATTTTGGAAGCTGAGTTTAGAATTTTTCATCTAAAACAAAACACTGATTTTGCAGGTGTTCATGTAATAATGAAATTCCAGGCTTAGAATATAAGATACTTTCTAAATGGAGTTTATTTCCATCTGCTCATTTGAGTATGTCTTAAATAGAGAACAGAATACTTCATATTTCATTAACAGCTGATTGTAAAAGCAAAAACACCGAGTGTAAATCCTAAGTCAGATGTTATCAAGCTTTGAATGTTTAATTTTTAAAATAACCTCTGGAGCTTAGGAGGCTGTCTTTATACAGAGCTTTGGAAGATCTTGGCAAAGATTCAGAGCAATTGTATGGTGGGCCCAGGCTATGGTGCCCACTCCAGGGGCATGACCCAGCTTTTCTAGATCAGAAATGTCTCCTTTTGCCACTTACTGAGGAATTCTGAGAACACATCAATTTCATCTTTGTAATTGTGAGCCACAGTATTTTAAGTCACATCTATTACAAGACCGTGGCTGAAATGAATGGATTGGGAAGAGGGGGAGAAGGTAAAATTCTTAGTATTGGTGGGTGCCAAGCTCCTACAACATCTGTAATACATTAGTATTAACTAAGTGTGCAGCAGGGGAAATGCCTCGGCCTCCTGAAACAGAACTTGCTAGTGACAGTAGATGCCTGAGGACTGGCTGAATGCAGGCAAAGAAGTATTCATAGGAAGGAGGGAGTTGAGGAAGGCTCTGTTAGTGGGCCAAAGGGCTGTTTTATTTTATTATTATTTTTTATTGATCCGTTGTGGATTTCACATCATGTATCCCAATTCTATTTATCTTCCTATCCCTTCATATCCACCCTTTGGTCTTGCAACTTCCCCTCCCAAAAGAAAATAAAATTTAAAATATAAACAAAAGACAAAGACAAGCAAGCAAACAAAGTCTTAGCATGGAAGCTATATTATGACCCCTTGAGTCACACAGTGTACCCATTTAGGCCATAATTTTTACTTGGAAGTGTTCATTGAGATGAGTCAGTGGTCTGGTTTGAGACCTCTGGCTTCTGCTACACCCTGATACTGAGCCCTTCCGGGAGTCCTCTTGCATATCCTGTTGTTGCCTTATGTCATGGAGATCCTGCAGTTTTCGATCTGCAGGTCTGGCCCTTTACATCCTTCAACAGTTCATAGAAGAGGTGAGTGGGTGGGTCAACTCACAGTCCTGGTTCCGGTCCTAGGCGGCAGCTGGGTTGGCAGCCTGCCAGCTTTCCCTTCTCCATCATCACCATCACCAGGGCAAGCTCTTCAGTATTGCCATGGCTAGCTAGCTTCCCCACTGCAGCAGGCAGCAAGGAGCAGGGCCAGTGTTCCTGCTCTCATGCCCCCAGGGCTTTCTCACCTGCATCCCTGCCAACAGGGTCAGCTCTAGTGTACTGCCCAGGTGATGTGCAGGGTTTGTTTTCCTGCGTGCTGCAGTTGGTGAGGGGTGAGGTACAGGACCAGTTCTCCCACTCTCATGACCCTGTGGCCAGCTCTCCTTGCAGGTGGCAATGGAGAAAGATGTCACATGGCAGATAGAGTGGGGCCAGGGTCAGGTCTCCTGCTCTGATCCCGGGGTCATGGATCTTTATTGGCTACAGCACTTGGGAAAGCGGACCTTGCACCACACCTGGGCAGCACAATAGAGCTGACCCTGTTGGCAAGGGCACAGATGATCTGGCCTCAGGAACATGCATGGGAAATCTGGCCCCTCTCCTCATCTGCCATATGATAGAGTTGGCAAGGGAGAGATGCTCTTACTCATCCCCCTCCAATCATCACCTGTGGCAGGTGGGAGAGCTGGTGCTGGGATCATAAGAGCTGGAGAATTGGCACTGCCCCCTCCAGCTGTGGCGCTCGGGAGGGCAGGCCTTGCACCTTGCCCAGACAAGACAGTAGAGCTGGCACAGTTGGCAGGGTCTCAGGTGAGCTGGTTCTAATGGTGTAAGAGCAGAGGACTGTTTTTAAAGCATGGGTTTTTTCTATATAAAAGCATAATGAAGAAAGCAAATTAGAACTTCAGAGAAGTGTTTAAAGGAGAAGTTCTGCACTGAGAAGACACTGTCACAAAGGCAAGGGCAGAGCTCGTCATTTAAAATTACTTTCAGCAGAATCACAAACTTTTCACTTCTGACTGGATGGCTTAGTCTCTACCAGAGTGCTGATTTATGATCACTGGTGAGTTGGGTGTGAAGGGATAGAATATCCAGAGGAAATGGCTGTAATACAGTGCTCAGATAAGTCTGAGAGCAAGAAGACCCCAGTGGAGAGACAGAACTCATATTTCTGAGAACCCTGAAAAGGTAGCACTGCACAGGCATGTTGGGGCTCTGTGGAACACTGGCTAAGCTTAGAAGTGTGCATAAATGTGTATTTCTACAAGGTGTGTATAACATGAATTCTTGGATATCGGATCCTAGTATCCTCGAATGTTAGAGCTGGAGGAAGTTTCACATATTAAGCCTTTTCGGTACTCCTTACATTTCTGATGCAGAAGCAGATTTACCCAGGTGGGAGGCTTAGCCATCACCCTCTCTCCTGGATGGTAGCTGAGCTGTGTGATAAGAGTCTGCTAGAAGTTGACTACTTCCTTTTAGAGGCCAACAAAGTTGATTCTGTTTTTTTTAAAAGTAGGTGATAGATCAGGCAAATCCCAAATAGGAACAGAAAATGCTCATGTCTTTTATACCTGTTGATCCCCCACCAATAAACTCCATGCACCCCACACCCAGCACTGGGAGGTAATCTCCTTTACTCTGAGACTGAATCAATCAAACCGTGTTTTTGAAAAATACACAATAGAAATGGTGGTCAAGTTGAAGAAAATGTGATCCAAGAGGTGGTTGACCAGGAATAGACTCAGCTAATCTCTTCACTTAACTCTTTTATTCTGAGATGCTAAACCACAACTTTTCATAAGACAACTCGCTTTCATTGAATTCATTTGTTAACCTGTCAAATAATGTCCTTAAGTTAACTTCAGAGATGCACTCCCAACCTCTACACAGCAGAGCCCACAGACCAGTGATGACAGTCATTCTTCTATAGCTACCAAAGAAGATAGGTGCCTCCTGGTGATGACCACTATGGGAGCAGGTCAATTATTTCAGTGATGCTATTTTTATTTATGCAGTTTTAGCACATTAACACTGCAAGGGCCTTGTGGGGTCAGCTAGGAAACTTAGGTCTGAGTAAACACGCTTCCTCTGGCAATAAGCTGTCACATATTGTCTGCTTTCTGTGTCTTCCTTTGTTGAGCTGTTTAACCTGTTTTCTGTTTCCTTCTTTAAAGGCCTCTAAAAGCACTTACATAAATGAACCAGATCCACAGTCTTTAGAGTCACCATTATACTTGGAAAGTGTCTCTGTTGTGACAACAGCTACCATTTCTTCTCTTCTTGCACTCAGCCCAAAACACCAGCTATGAGAATCTTCCTAACCAATTCTGCCCCCAGTCAGATCCCAGAACCGAACACCACCGTTTTACAGGGCTTAGTTAGCTTCCGCTTCATTGATTAACGTTCAAGAAAGGTCCCCTTGAAGAAGAACCTTGAAACACTGTTGGAAAAGAATATGAGAATCGCTTTCCCTTTCTCTTATCAAGGCACTAGCAGTCATTAATCTGGAAAGAGGGAACTCTTCATATTTTTAATATTATTAGATGCTGCAGCTGGCCTGCCCGTCAGAAATCAAACAGTCCAAACTGACTTGGTAATACAAATATAAGAGGTCAATTGGTATGCAGAGACCTGACAAGTATCTCTGACATTGGCTTCATTGAGTTCATATGCATTCTTTGTGGTGATTCATGTCCTGTATGTGTAATTGATATGTCTATGCCTGCCACTGCCAAGAGACAACGACAATATGTCTCAGACTACTCAACTCCCAACTCTTCATTACTATTTCATGCTCCTGAATCTCCAATAGGCAATTCTACTACTTTCAGGTCTGTTTGTGGTGAGTAGATATTGCACAATACTTTCTGCTTCTTGGTTTAAGATCCTTTCATCAATATCTTAAAATAATATGATGTTCTTCAGAATATCAAACTGATGAAGATTCAGAATTATACCATGAAAAAAGCCAGCAGGCTTCCCTGACCTGTGGAGTGACAACCATTATTATAGAAATGTTGGCGTTTCTGTGGTTGTCTCACCACTCTCCAAATCTCCAGTCCAGCCAAAATGGAAATTATAATCTAGGAGCGACTGTTGCATTTAAGCCTATCTTGATCTATTCCTGTTGCTACAAGTAGTGATTTGAATGATAATAATGCCCCCAGTTGATTTCCAGATGTGGACATTGTTTAAGGAGGTTTAGGAGGCATAGCCTTGCTGGTGTAAGCATGTCAGTATTGGGAGCACTTTGAGAATCTAAGAACTAACCCTACTCCCACTTCATTCACTGCTTCCTGGTTCTAGTTCAAGACTGCGAGCTGTAAGCATGCTGCTCCAACTGTCATGGCAGCTGCCATGTCTGCCTCTTCTTGTGACAGTGACATTTATCCCTCCAGAACTAAAACCCAAATAAGCACTTCCTTCTATAAGTTGTGTTGGGGTGGTATTTTATGCAGTCATAGAAACAAAGCTTATACCACATACACCATAGACTGGGCAGCTCATAAACTGTAAAAATTCATTTCCTTAGTTCTGGAGCTTGGAATTCCAACACCAAGGTGAAATCACACATCTTGTGTATGGTCAGAGCTGGTTTTTAACAGTGGTACCTGACTCCTGCACCTGGAACTGTGGTCCAAGCACTCAGGAAGTTGAGGCAGGACAGAAAGTTTGAAGCTAGCCTGGAAGGAAGAGAAATATGAGCAAAATGATGCAAAACAAATGTTGCTAGCATGCTGTCTTGTTCTAGGAAAAGTGTTTGATCGTGGGATATTAAGTTACTATATAATAAATATGTCCTAGCAAAAAGTTGGTTTTATCATAATAACTAAGAACGATGGTCAGGTGTAATTACAATATGTCACTGTGACCGAAATGGCAAATTTGGGTTTGGATTTTTGTAGGTTAGGAGGGCATCATTGAGTGCCAGAAGGTATGGTTTAGATTCCCACACCAGTCAAAAGTTTTTACAACATAATTTTTATGGATTCATTGGGAATGTCACATCATGCACCCCAATTTGCAGTCTTTCCATATCTACCTTCCACCCATGTAATGCAACCCCCATCTCTCTGACCCTTCTGAACATTACCTGCTCCTCTATCAATTGCAGCCTGCAGCCTTCTTTCTGCAGTGCATAGGCCATTCCACTCCTCCATCTTCCTGCATCTCCATCACACCTCCAGTTGCCATGGTAGCAGTGGAGGCCTACAATATGTCATGCTGTATACCATTTTGCTCAAATAGCTTCATTTAAAAATGTTCATTTTAATGACTCATTGGTCTGGTTCAAGGCCTCTGGCTTCTGCTACACTATTTATAATGGGCCCTCACAGAGACTCCTCTTGGGTGTCTTGCTGTTGCCCTGAAACATGGAGATGCTACAGCCAAGGTTCCACAGGACCAGCCCCTTCACACACTATAGTAGCTCATAGATGGATGGGTTAGATGTTGGGATTGGCCAACTCAAATCCCTGAATCTGGACCTGGATAGTAGCTGAGTCGTTCAGCCCACCAGTTCGTAAGCACCCAAGCCACCTGGGCCAACTCTCCTATACTGCTGAGGAGAAGGGTAGGACCAGTTCTTTTGTTCTAACTTGTTGGACCAGTAAAACACTCTTTCTTCTCCTGTTTGCAACTTTCAGTATAGCCTCATGAGGGGAAGGTATATTCTCTCTCATGTAACGAAATAAAAAGCCCACAAGTGTTTCAGAAATGAATTTGATATGCACATTGACATAGCTGACAATGGACTGGCATCATGCCATCACCCTTCATGGATGAACATATAGGAAGAATTGACCTAAAGCTTAAGAGTTAAAACAGGAGGCACCATATTAGCTGGAGTAATGGAATCTGATTAGCACTGAGAGCTGGGACTGCCAGCAGACATTTGCTGCTAGGAATTGTTCTGAAGTTGAGGAAGTCTACGAGCATGTCTTGGTGCTTCTACACATAGTGATGAAAACAGATGAGCATCGCCAACAACCATGTCCCCACAGAGTTGAAGCATCTAAAAGGTATATCCTTTTGGAAAAAATACCTGAACTTTATCCCCCGTCCACTCAGCAATCAAAGGAAGTTCTGAATAGGTGCCGGAGAAGGATGATCAGCTACTGAAATGTATGAAGTTGCAGTAGCCAAGACTAATATTATGTAAGTCAGTCTTACATACTGCAGGCAACCAGCCGTGGGAAGGGTCTCTTGTGGGTCTAATGTGAGACATTTGTAGGTCTCTGTAGTATGAGGGGCAGGTCATCCTAGCTACTCACCTGCTCTGCATCAGATCCTTTCTGTCCATCTTTTGACCTCATGTGCTATAGTGATGCTTGCATGTTAAACTGTGTGGATTAAATATCCTTTATATTCTGCTGTGGAGTTTTATGATTATTTGAGTATTGACAAAACCCACATAGGATCAAGTGCTTGTGAAAACCTGCCACCATAGTGAACAGTCTTGAGTCACAGTTTAGGAGGTAATGGATAACCATCTTTTTCCCACTGAAACAGAGGACTCTGAAACTCGTTCTTGAGTTTTCCAAGCACCTGAACTCTGGAAACTCCTATAGGAACAAGTTTGATGCAATCCAATGAACTGGCTTTTATTCCTTCCATTTCAACTCCTCCTGTTCTTGACTCCTTTCCAAAGTACCTCAGTTCAAAGTTTGGCATTGATCTCAGCATTGTGGAGTGACCCATTGCAACAGGTGTTGACTAACCTAACTTTTTTCTTCTCTGTGGGTTCTCTTTTGTCGTGCTGGGTTGTCCAAGGATTTTCATACTCTTTATCATTCACCCAAATGCTGGGTTCCAATATTCATGTAAATCATAAAGTCGTTTGTGAAGACAAAAGAAACGGCATTACCATACTCTCCCTTTAGTTTCCGTTCCCAGGGGACAACGCAAAACATGCACCTATTTAGAAAGGAAGAAGTGTGGATACAAATATGCACCTGAGTATTTTATGATTTGAGGTAAAATATTTTAATAATCATATAGATAATGTGATAATCTTAATTGACCACTGATTTGAATAATCAGCTTACTCTTCCTTCAGTGTGATCACTTGAGCTTCATATATGCAGCTGATTCTCCATAAATAATTGTGCTCAATTGATTGCTCAGGAAGATTCTATTTTATTCTAGACAGATTTGTATTCGCTCTAAATCAGTGAAAAGCAATTCAAAAGAGCTGCTACTTGATTTTCAGGTTCAATTAGTATTCAGAAAAATCAAAGCACTATGTTCCGTGTCACTTTTGGTACTGATTAATAAGGTAATAATATTACTTAAATACTTTGCCAAAGGAAGAAAAGCCTGTTCCTCCATTTCTCTTTTAGCTGTACACACATTTCTATAGCATGTGTAATGGTGTGTGTGCGGGGGAATAAATCTCACCCAATTAAGTTCCCTTCAATAGTTCCCTTCAAGTAACGAATACCAGACTGTGTTGCAAATGACTGATAAAATTAATGCTGAAGAAATTTTTACAAGAATTTAAGTCAATTGGAGTGACTCAAGTTCAGATTTCAAGTAGAAAATTGGAGAAAAAAAATCATAAAATGAGCCCCAAAGAAATGCTTCACGAAGGCCTATCAGCAATATAGGCAGAGAAATATTCATTACCAGTGGAATGGAAGGCACAGCATACTGTATTAATATAAAATGTGGTTATTTGTTTAAAAAATTTAAACTCCAAAATATTTACAGCATCAAAAAATCTCTTTAGATATATTTATTAAATATAAATCTGTTCACAAAGAGAATAATTACGCAACTAATTTCTAAGATTTATCATACTCCATATTTTATGTGATAAATTTTGTTTTAAGTCAGATATTTGAAATCTGTTTTATCTTATCTCCCCCACACACATATCGTATTTTATGAATATCAATTACAGTTTTATATTGTTCAATTATTAAATTACTGCTTGCCTGGGCCTTAGCTTTAAAACTACAGTTAGATATTGCTCATAAAAAGTCAGCTAAAATGGATCAAACATTTTCAGTTAAAGGTAACATTTCTTACCTCTTACTAACACTGTAAAATGATTTAGTGCTCTCAGTGTTGTGACATGTCCTTGTTTTCTATTTTGTCAATTGATATTCATTACTAATCTTCTATATTATTTAAATGCCAAGAAACCCCCGAAAGATACATATATAATGCCGATTTATTTTAAAAATTTCTAATTCTTCAAATATCTGAAAAATATTTCTAAAGCATATTAAAACAAAAAGTGCTTCAATTGGTTCTTATAAATGAATTAATATGAACTTTAAGAACTTTAAGAATAATAAAACAAAACATTAGTTTCCATACACAGAAGCATCAAGAATGTAGGCAACAGTCTCCATGTAACTTGAAAGTGCATGCAAACTAAAAAAAGAAAACAGTCAGGAAGGGCTTCTGGGAAAGATAGGATCCAGGCAGCCCTGGGTTTTGGTTCTCAGTACAATGCAGTCTAAGCCTTGTGGTACTTGCCTATCATCCTGGCACTTGGGAGTTAGAGGTGGGGTTTAAAAGTTCAACTCATTATTTAAAGTTGGAAGATACCCTTGGCTATCTGAGGTCTTCTTTCAGAGGAAAAAAGTCACTCAAAAGAGTGTGAATTGCTTCCAAAGTTTCTTTCTCTGTTTGTTCAGTTCTCCACAAACAGTAGGTCCAAATTCAATCCCAAAGCCAAGTTGCTAATGTAAAGGGAATAGAAGAAATAGCAAGCAAAACCTCATCAACATGAAAAAAAATAATCAGGAAGGAATGGAAGGAATGCCAAGCTGCAGAAAAGAAAGGAGTGGTGAGGTTGCTAGGCTAGCAGCATAGTGCTCACCCTTATTCCCAAGGATGTTGTGACCCCACAGTGAAACAGCACAGTATAGTAGCTGTAGTGTGACTTTAGGTACACTGATGGCTTCCTTTAACTCATGGCAAGCATTTAGAGAAAAGAAAGCTCAATGTCATTCACTATATTCTCTCAAAGTACAACAATATTCAAGTAGTGCCATATTTCTGGCAACTCAGCAGCTGTCTGGAGTCTGCTCACTGTGGTTCAGAGAAAACTTACCACAGTAGGGTAGAGGACTCAGTAGTATCTCAGTAGACTGCAATCAGGTGACGTGTAGACCCTACCACCGTCCTATAATTCCAAACTTCTCCAGCTGCCAGCAAACACTTCTCCTCATATTCAACGCCATCAGGAAAACAGTAATGGATTTTATATGCAAATGTTCTGATTGAGCTGTGTGAGACACATTAGCCAAAATAGGTGTACCTGCTTAAAAAGAAAAATGCAGGAATAGATATCCATATTTTCTTCCTTCTGAAAATAATTTCTTGTCTCTCAGTCATTCTTCAAACAAACAAAAACAAGAGGCAAAAAAAGCAATCAATTAAACAGTCCTATTTTAGTAGAGTGTAAACAATTCTAGCCTAGCAGAGGCCAATAGACCAAATGCCTCAAGGGATAAGAAGAGTAAAGAAGCCTTGACTACTATTGAATGTACAAATATTGCAAGTTTAAAAAAGCAAAAACTAATGATAGAAAATTCTTTGTCTAGAGTCCCCCTGAGTCACCAATTTTAAACTGCTCATAAATGCCAACATTGTTCCCTTATTCCCAGAGGCACACAGAATTTTGTCAATTCTGTGTTGCTTTGTAATGGCAATGTCCATCAGTTGCTTTCTTCTGTATCCTGTTGAATGTCTGGCAGACTCTTTCATGAAGCAGGAACCCCAAAGGACTGTCTTACCTGTTTAGCAGTCATTTCTCTGTGAGTCCTGCAAGTCCAGTCAAACAGTTCAGGCAAGAGCAGTTTCTTGCCCAAATGGCTAACAAACTCTACGAGGAGGCTCTTGGATGCCCATCATCTTCTTGAAGTAGAATGGTGCTTCCAGGAATAGATATTTCTCACTTTCATGAAAAGTCCTAACTTCTTATATGTGGCAAATGCCACACAGAAAAACTGCATATTCTTCTCTACTGTAATTTAACTGTGTGTTACACAAGTAACTTAGGGCACAAACAACTAATTTCACCCTCCAATGTTCTTTCTTAATAGAATCATGGGTAACACTTTTAGCAACCCAAATATTATAATATGTACCTTGAATAAACCTTGGCTTTTAATAATTATAAACAAGTTGATCCCTTTTTAGAGATTTATTTTTTATTGATTTTTATTGAGCTCTACATTTTTCTCTGTTCCCCTCCATGCTTCTTTCCTCCTCCCTTCAGCCCTCCCACAAGGTCCCCATGCTCCCAATTTACTCAGGAGATCTTGTCTTTTTCTACTTCCCATGTAGATTAGATCTATGTAAGTTTCTCTTAGTGTCCTCATTGTTGTCTAAGTTCTCTGGGATTGTGGTTTGTGGGCTGGCTTTCTTTGCTTTATGTTTAAAAACCACCTATGAGTGAGTACATGTGATAATTGACTTTCTGTGTCTGGGTTACCTCACTCAAATTAATGTTTTCTAGCTCCATCAATTTTCCAGCAAAATGCAAGATGTTATTTTTTCCTGCTGTGTAGTACTCCATTGTGTAAATATACCACAATTTCCTTATCCATTCTTTGGTCAAGGGGCATTTAGGTTGTTCCCAGGTTCTGGCTATGACAAACAATGCTGCTATGAACATAGTTGAGCACATGTCCTTGTGGTACAGTTGAACATCCTTCGGATATATACCCAAAAGTGGTGTTACTTGGTCTTGAGGACAGTTGTTTCCTAATTTTCTGAGAAATCACCACACTGATACCCAAAGGAGTTGTACCAGCTGGCATTCCCACCAGCAATGCAGAAGTGTTCCCTTTTCCCCACAACCTCTCCAGCATAAGTTGCCATCATTGTTTTTGATCTTGGCCATTCTTACAAGTGTAAGATGGAATCTCAGAAGTGTTTTTTACTAACCCCACATCAGACAGAGGTCTGATCTCCAAAATATACAAAGAACTCAAGAAACTGGTCATCAAAAGAGCATATAATCCAATAAGAAATTGAGTACAGACCTAAACAGAGAACCCTCAACAGAGGATTCTAAAATGGCTGAAAAACCCTTAAGGAATTGTTCAACATTCTTAGTCATCAGGGAGATTTATTTTTTTAATCTTTATTTATTTAGAATAGTGCTTTATCTGCATGTATACATGCAGGCCAGAAGAGGGCAGCAGATCCCATTATAGATGTTTGTGAGTCTCCATGTGGTTACTGGGAATTGAAATCAGGACCTCTGAATGACCAGCTCTGAACTGCTAAGCCATCTCTCCAGCCCTTGCCCTTTATTCATTTTAATTAAGTGTTTGTGTGCATGTCTGCATTGAATTTGTACATGTGTGAATATAGAGTTCAGAAGAGGGTGCCAGCTTCTCAGAGATGGAGTTATGGATGGTTGTATCACAAAATGGGTGCTGGGAATTAACTTGAGTCCCTATAAAAATAGTACATGACTTCAACTGCTGAACCATCTGCAGCCCCAAGCTAGATGACCTTATAGTATTTAATGTCTCAGACTCTCAACCTTTTTAACTGTAAAATCATATATGCATTAAATATAAATTAAAAGAAATCATTTTAAGGTTGTGCTTAGGAGAATGTATGATGCATGTTGAAGGTCCAGTAAAAGTTTATTATTAGACACACTTTTCAATGAAATATGTTTCCCTCTACTTTATCTATTACTTCCCCATGTCTACTTTTCTGTCTTGCCCTCAAATTTTAGATGACATATGTATCCGTTAACCTCTTTGCAGTTTTCATGTAATAGACATTAGTTCCTGGCATTAAATGTTCTCAGCATTTCCTACATGCTGTGATATAGTACACTTAATGCTCTCTGTGCATGGTATATGTGTGTATGCACATGTTCATCTGTATACACGTGTGCACACAGATGCATGTGGATGCAGTGGTGTTTTGACCCCATGTATCTTGTTGATTAACCGACCTGATGTTGTGTACATATTCCCTGTGGTCCCTTGAATTTTGTCTATATAATTATTTAAAACTCTCTAAAATGAATAACTGGTTCTGATCATTAGAAATGGATTTATTCTTTTTCCCCTTTTATATGCCAATCTGCTTTCAGAGCCTTGAGCATTCAAATACCAATGCTTGACTTTGCCTGATATTTAATGTATCTTCTTGCTATCAACCAACCGTGTGAGGCAGTTTTCCTCTGGTGATCTACTTTATCTCAGCTGCCTCATTTAGTGCATTCAACTACACCACCCCATCTAAAAACATGCAAATGGTGCTGGATACATCTCGGAAATTCTACTGTTGCCTCAAAACATAATTCATTAGCTTGTTTTCTAATCCCTAAAAATATTCCTTTCCTGGCTTTGCTTTGACCAGTAACACACATTTCACCTATGCCAACAGAGGTGTGAAATTGAATTATCCCATGTCTAAAACATTTGCATCCTTTTGCCCATACACTTTCCTTGCACCTTTTACCTTTGCATCCTATTGTCCATACATTTTCTTTGCCCCCTTTACCTTTGCATCCTTTTG
>NC_022020.1:13692923-13711588 GCF_000317375.1 Microtus ochrogaster | reverse complement strand
TCTTCTATCTGTTCAGCTTTCTTTATCAAGACATTATGATTTATATTTATATTATTATAATAGCTTTGGAGGTAGTAACATTAAGAAACAAAAATAGGTTTGATATTACCAAAAAATAAACACAGAGGGCTAAAGAGTCATGTAAAATGTTCATTAATGCCACTCTCAGAAAAGAAAATGTAAATTTTTAAATTTGGGAAAAAAAAAAAAAAAAGAAATTTTCAGAAAAGAAAATGTAAATTTTTAAATTTGGGAAAAAAACAAAATAAACTCAATTTAATATTATCTAGGTACCATTTGGTTCAATTTAATTAGAGGTGTAGATCTCGTTCTTAAAAATCTTCCATTGTTATTATAATTTGGGTGAGAAAACCAATAATCAGCATTTTTCTTTACAAAGCTAGTTCCCAGTAGGTGTGTGGTAAAAGATGGCCAGAAGGAAGGGAATGTGCTTAGGGATAGGAGCTTCTCAGGACTGTTAGCAACTTGTAGGAAGACGAGAGTAAAAAGAAAGAAAAGCAATTTATTTAGATCATTTTAAGGAATGGGTAACATGTATTCAGTATTGATGGGGCAAGAATGCAATCTCATTATATACTTTATCCTCACAACAAACTCATTGGACAATTTTATCATTAGTTTCATTTGCATGGTCTAAGTATATCCATGATAAGCCTCCTGTCTGACTCCCTTAGCACTGGACCAGCTTCTATTATCTCCGTTTGCAATGTCCTCCAAATCTTTCCTTACCCTAGGTTTTGTCTTTCCCAGTCTTTCACAGTGAAGTAACCCAGACTGACCTTTTAAAAATATATATCATAGCTAGAGAGATGGCTCAGAGGTTAAGAACACTGACTGTTCTTCAGAGGTCTTGAATTCAATTTTCAGCAACTACATGGTGGCCCACAACCATCTATAATGAGATCTTAGTGGCCTTTTCTGGCATGTAGGCATACCAGCAGGCAGAATACTGGTGGGTACTTCCAAGGTGACTAGATGACAAGGGTGTGTTTCTTCCCTATCAGAGTACCTAGAAGAATCTTGTGAGCAACTGAGTAGCCAGTTGTCGCAGGACTCTGAGTCTGCAGGCTCTTCAGTCTTATCTTTGCCTGTCTCCAGAATAGCAAACAATTGATTCATGCTATTTTCAAGTCTGTACCATTTTGTTAGAGCATGTGAAAAAGGCTACAGTCTTCTCATTGCCTTTAGAATACAACTGAAATCCTGCATGTTGGGCAAGCCCATGTCTGAGCTGATGGCCGTCTTTGTCTTGACACATTTTTTTCTGTCATTTCACTCCTTCACAATGCCTCTGTCATAGTGGCCACAAGCTGCTGCTGACACCCAGATTCTTCCCTCCTCCTCATTACACAAATGTGTCCTCAGCTCAATTTTGTCCTAATCTTCCAAGTAGCTCATGTATCTATTCATGCTTCATAGCTTCATTTCAGTTGCACTTTTGAAGAATGTTTGATGTTACATTTAATAAAAACAAACAAACATAAACAAAATAGTAAAGACAGGGTGTTGTGTAGCCCAGGCTAGACTCAGATATTCTACATAGAGAATGACTTTGAGTTCCTGATTCTTCTGCTTCTACCTTTCAAAAGCTGGGATGACGGGTGTGTCCCCCCATGCCTGGCTTGTTTTTCTTTCAAAAACTGTTTATTTGATTTTTAAAGTTTGCTATATCAGGATCCAATTTACAGTTAAAATTCATTCTTAATGACACAAGGCACATAAATTCATAGACATGCCTACAATCAGAATAGAGGACATTTTCATAGGTGTGAGATATTCCCAGGATTGAAAAGATAACTCAGTGGTGAAGAGTACATATAGTTCCTACAGAGGAGATCAGCTCCCAGCACACACGTTGAGGGACTCACTACCAGTAATATGAGTTACAGGAAGTCAGGTACATGACTCCTACAGATACCATATACCTATGTATGTGCCCCCTTGTATATAAAAAAAACACACACACATGCTTTATCAAATATATGTTTCCAAATATTCTCTCTGAATATGTGATTTGTCTTTATTTATTCTTGAAAGCATATTTTCAAATCACAGACTTTTATCTTGGTTAATCCAATTATTTAGCTTCTGTGGTTGTTTCTATGGTTTGTGATTTTTTTGTTTGATATTCTCTCAAGATCAAAAATCTTGCTTTATTACCCTTTAAAATTATCATCTTAGTTTTATTATTTAAGCCAGTTGAATTTTGCAGTTTCAGTCATGAGTGCAGATTTATTTATTTATTTATTTATTTATTTATTTTGGTTTTTCGAGACAGGGTTTCTCTTTAACATCGTTTTTATTGTTTAGTCTCTGGCTAAGCCTACAACATCTAACCACGCCTCTCTTGAGAACGCTTCACTGACTGCAAAGACAGATTGCTTTTTACAAATGGGGTGTATGCAGAGTCAAATCTCGCCTGTTCCCTCCAGTGAGATCTGTACATTATCTCAATTTTTAGAAAAGATCTAAAACTATGCCCTTGTATGTATGTCTGTATATGGATATGTGCATGTTAGTGCAGTGCCCACGGGGAGCAGGAGATGCTGTTGGATCCTTTGGTGTTAAAGTTACAGGTGATTGTGAGCTTCCAGATAGTGGGAAATGAATCCTTTGCAACAAGTACTCTTAAAAACTGAACTGTATCCCTGGCCCCTATTATTCCTTATTCTTACAATGTTGCTTTTTTCCATAAGAACATAAATATATAGCAAAGTGGTATCAGTTTAGCTTGCTAGCTTCTCTGTAATCCAGATTTGGTTGAAGTTATCAAATACGTAATATTCTGTCTGTCACAGCCCAAGTAACATTTTGCGACAATCTGGTTCTTCCTGTCTTCTCTGGTGTGATCAGGGATTCAAATCATGCTAAAGGCAAACTTGTGCTATGTTCTTCAGTTAACCAAACAGGCCCATCCCTTGCTTCAGCATATACTGAAATACTTCTATGATTTATTACCTACTATTTCAGTTTCAGATCAGATTGTCAAACACAAAGCTGAATTGTCCTCTGAAATATTTTGGTAGTTTATTGTCTACAATAGTCAATTTGACTCTTTGCTTTCTATTTTCAGACATCAAAACTACATACAGCTGTTAATTCTACAAGTTCAAGATCATTTGCTTCATTCAATATGTAAGTAATGTTGAGTACCTACAAAATGTTAGTTGTTTCTACATGGGATTCAAGTGTTGATAAGAAACTTGTAGACTGTGCATTCAAAGACATACTTTTCAGACATATCTGAATAAGAAGTTAATGTGAACTTGGGAAACTTGCAGAGAGGAAGGCAGATGATCTTGAGATATATAATGCCATTGAGAAACTCCGTAATTTCATGCTTCTTTGTATTAGTCATGATTTATAGTTTGACTGTTTGCATAACACTTGAATATGTTTTAAAAATTTTAGTTAATATGCATACTCATATAAAGCAAAATAATAATGGATTTAGGATGAGTCAATGCAAGATGTTAATAAACAGTACAGCAACAATCTAATGTGCTAAGAAACAGTTTATTTAACTAATTATGGAAATATTAGATCCTTATTTGATAAAGAAATTATTTCAAATTTCTACATCTCATTACATACACATGTCCAATTTGCATGGACTTAAAATATAACAATATAAAAGTACTACAAAATGTAGAGTATTTTAATATTCTTGAGGTAGAAAATGCTTTCAATAAACTCAAAAGCCATGAAATAAAAAGCTAATTTATTTGACAGTATAGTATAAAAATAACTAATCTGTGACTGGCCAAAACTTTAAAGAACTATGTTAAGAGGCAAAAAATATCTTGAACATATATTACAAAAATAGAGTTAGCATCCTTTTATGGTATTTAAATCAGTAAGAAGGACATCTAATCCTTAAAGCAAGTTGGGCAAACTATAAAGTGCAATTGACAATAAAATATTCACCAAATAATATTAAGACACAAAATTAGGATAATTTAAAATTTTTGTTAAAATAATGATATTTTAATTCATCAAATGAGTAAAGATGATTTTGTTTCAAATTGCCTAATTTCAGTCAATATTATAGAGAAGCAAAAAAAAATTTATACAACAATGCCATGTATATTAGTCTTCATCTTGATATACCATTTCTGGAGAACTCTGTAAAAAATACATAAAAAACTTTTATGCTTGGAATTTTTTTTAACAGCGTCTATGTTCAGAGAAATTTTGTTTGAGATAATAACTTGAGAAGTATGAAGTGCTATATTGATCAAATTTAAAAAGCTTTAAATGACCTAATTAGTCACCATAAATACTTGGAATGAGTTTCAGTGTATCGATTCAAGAAAATAATTGAGTCTATTCAAACAGCGAGATACTTTTTTTCCATTGTAAATTTCTTCCTTCTTCATCAAAAATGAAGTGATTTGTTCACATAATATGTGGTGATTACAGGTATGTTCATAATGTGGTTCCATTGATCAATGTGTCTGTTTTTATGCCAATACCATGCAGTTCTTTTTACTATTGCTCTGCAGTACAGCTTGAAATCAGGAATGGTGAGGTCTCCAGCAGTTCTTTTATTGTTCAGGATTGTTTTAGCTATCCTGGGATTTTGCTTTTACAAATTAAGCTGAGTATTGTTCTTTCAATCTCTGTACAAGATTGTGTTGTAATTTTGATGGGAATTGCATTGAATCTGTACATTGTGTTTGGTAAGATGGCCATTTTCACTATGCTAATTGTACCAATCTATGAACAAGGGAGATTGTTCCATCTTCTGATATCTTCTTCAGTTTCTCTCTTCAAAAGCTTGAAAGTCTTGTCTATAGGTTTTTCACTTGCTTGGTTAGAGTTACATCAAGATATTTCATATTATTTGTGGCTACTCTGAAGGGTGTTGCTTCCCTAATTTTCTCATTTATACATAGGAGGGTTACTGATTTTTTTTTTTAGTTTATTTTGGATCCAACCACTTCACTAAAGTTTTTATCAGATGTTCCCTGGTAGAATTTTTTGGAGTTTCTTATATATACTGTCATGTTATCTGCAAATAGCAGTACTTTGTTTTCTTCATTTCCAGTTTTCTATCCCCTTGATTTCCTTTAATTGTCGTATGGCATCCACTAGAACTTCAAGTACTTTATCAAATAGATATGATATGAGTGGGTAGCAATGTCTTGTTCCTGATGTTAATGCAATTGCCTTGAATTTCTTCCTATGTAATTCAATGTTGACTATTGGGTTTCTGTATACTGCCTTTATTATATTTAGGTATGTTCTGTGTATCCCTGGTATCTCCAAGACTTTTATCATGATGGGGTGTTGGATTTTATCAAAGGCTTTTTCAGCATCTAATGAGATGATCATGTATGTTTTTTTTTCTTTCAGTTTGTATATATGGTGGATTACATCAACAGATTTGCATATATGAAACTATCCCGCATCTCTGAGATGAAGCCTACTTGATCATGGTAAATAATCTTGATACATTCTTGGATTTAGTTTGTAAGTATTTTATCAAGTATTTTTGCATCGATGTTCATGAGGAAAGTTGGTTTATTATTCTCTTTTTTGGTTGAGTCTTTGTGTGGTTTGAGTATCTGGGTAACTGTGACCTCATAAAATGACTTTGGCAATATTTCTTCTATTTTGACTTTGTGGAAGAATTTGAGGAATATCAGTATTAAGTCTACATTTCAACAAATGGCAGTGGTCTAACTGATGTTGGCATGTAGAAGAAAGCAAATGGATTTATAGTATCACCCTGCACAAAACTCAAGTCCAAGTGGATCAATGACGTCGACATAAAACCAGATACACTGAACCTGATAGAAGTGAAAGTGGGAAGTAGCCTGCAACATATTGGCACAGGAGACAGCTTCCTGAACAGAATAGGGCAAGCACTAAGAGGGACATTTGATAAATGGGACCTCAAGAAACCGCAAAGGCTGGGCGGTGGTGGCGCACGCCTTTAATCCCAGCACTCAGAAGGCAGAGGCAGGCAGATCTCTGGGAGTTCGAGGCCAGCCTGGTCGATAAGAGCTAGTTCCGGGACAGGCACCAAAGCTACAGAGAAACCCTGTCTTGAAAAACAAAAAAAAAAAAAAAAAAAAAGAAAGAAAGAAAAGAAAAGAAACTGCAAAGCTCTTATAAGGCAAAAGTCACCATCAAAAGGACAAAATGACAGCCTACAGAATGGGGAAAGATCTTCATCAACCCCACATCTGACAGAGGACTGTTATCCAAAAATGTATAAAGAACTCAAGAAACTAGACATAAACAATCTAAATAATCTAATTTAAAAATGTGGTACAGATCTAAACAGAGAATTCTCAACAGAGGAATATTGAATGGCCTAGAAGCACTTAAAGAATTGTTCAGCATCCTTAGCCTTTGGGGAAATGCAAATTAAAGCAACTCTGAGATTCCATCTTACAGATGTTAGAATGGCTAAGATCAAAACCACAAGTAATAGTTCATGCTAGTGAGGACATGTAGCAAGGTGAGCACTCCTTCATTGTTGGTGGGAGTGCAGAACTTGTGCAGCCATTTTGGAAATCAATATGGAAGTTTCTCAAAAAATTGGGAATGGACCTACCTCAAGACCCAGATATACCACTGGACATATACTCAAAGGATACTCTATCATACCACAAGGACACTTGCTCAACTATGTTTATATCGACTTTATTTGTAATAGACAGAGACTGGAAATATTTTATATGTCTATCAAAGAATAGATAAAGATAATGAAGTACATTTATACAATGGGGTATTACTCATCAGTTAAAAACAATGACATCATGAAATTTGCCAGTAGTAAATGGAACTAGAAAAGATCATCCTGAAGCGAGGTAACCCCGACTCAGAAAGACAAACATGCTGTGTACTCACTCATACTTAGATATTAGTCATAAAGTAAAGGATAACCATACCACAACCCACAGGTCAGAAGAAGCTAAGTAACACAAAAGACTCAAGGGGATTCAGGAATATCACTTTGAAGGGGAAAGAGAATAGAGGTCACAGGTTGATGGGAGACGGTCTGGATGGGAAGGTCAGCATGGGAAACAGGAGGGATCAGAAGGGAGGAGGATGGACAGAGAGCATTGGGAAAGACAACTGGAATCAGAAACAACTCTGGGATGAGCTAGAAACCTAGTATAATGGAAACTTCCAGGAATCTATGAGGGTGACCCTAACTAAGACTCTAAGCAATGAGAGATATGGAGCCTGAACTGGCCTTCTGCTGTAATGAGGCCAGCTTACCAGTGGAGGGATTGAGACACCAACCCACCACAAGACCATTAATCTACAATTTTCCCTGCCTACTAGATGTAACAACAGGGTAAAGGTGACCCAGAAATTTTGGGAGGGGCCAATAAATGACTGGTCCATCTTCAGACCCATACCATGAGAGGGAGACAATACCTGGAGGGCCAGGATGCAGAGGCTAGACAGCCCAGATACTATGGCTATAATAAAACAAGAGTGGCAAAAAATCAATGAAATGATTCCTAATGATATTTTCTGTACTCATAGATTGCTATGTAGCCTAATTGATGGAAACAGATGCAAAGACCCACAGGTAAAAATTTGGTGGAGTTCTCAGAGTCCTGTGGAAGAGGGGGAGAAAGGATTATGAGAGCCAAAAGGGCTAAGGGCACTAAAATAAAACCCACATAATCAACTATCCTGGGCTCATAGAGATCCACAGAGACTGGACCACCAATCAGAAAGCTTGCATGGGACTGACCTAGGTCTTCTGCACATATGTGACAGTTGTGAAGCTTGGTCTCCTAACAGTGGGAGCAGGAATATCTCTGACCCAGTTGCCTGCTTTGGGGACACTTTCTTCCTACTAGGTTGCCTTATTCAACCTTAAAAGTAGAGAAGGTACCTAGTCTTACTACAACTTGATATGACATAGCTGACTGATATACATGGGAGGCCTGCCCTTTTCTGAAGAGAAAGGAGGAATGGATGGAAAGGGGAAAGTAAAGGGGAAGGGACTGGGAGGAGAGGAGAAAGGGAGGAGAGACGGTGATCTGGCTGGGAAATTAATTAATTAATTAATTATTAATTAATAAAAATAAATAAGCAAAAATAAGATAATGATAAATCACAAACATTAAAAAAGGAAACAGTCTATAGTACAATAAATAGTGTCAACCATTTCACATATAAATAAAATGTGTGTGTATTCAAATATTAAAATTGTCTCTTGGGAATAAGGTTTGGAATAAAATCAACATTTATATTTGAAAAAAATTTAATGTTTTTTGGATTCCATTTATCATGAGTGTGGTTGTCTTCATAATAAAAATTTTTGTGCTAATCAGAAAATTGGACATAGAGGTAACAACCATTCTACTTCCTGTATTGCATTTTTTTTGTCTGTGTATGTGTTCTTTAAATATGCTTGGATCACAACAGAGAGATAGCTGGTGTTACTGGGTCTTTTATTTACCAATTTATTAACTTGTTTGTATCTTCTCTGAGCTCTGTTCATATTGGGGGATGGGCATGGAAACAGAAGAAATGGCACCCAAACCCTTCGAGTGTTATACTTAGTCCCTTGTCAGTGGCACTGTTTGCAGAGGTTCTATAACCACTAGAAAGTGGCTTCCTGCTGGAGGAGGCACATCACAAAGGGTATGCTTTGAGGTTCATAGCTTTGCACTACTTCCTGCTTTGTCTGTTTTCTTCACGTGCATGACAACGCAACTCGCCAGCTTCCTGCTCCTTCTGGCACCCGTGTCTTCCCTGCCATTATAGAGCCGATTCCTCTGGAGTTGTGCACACGCATAAGTTCTTTCTTTCTTGTGTGCTTTTAGTCACGAGATTTTACCACAGGAACAAGGAAGTATCTGATACACTAGGATATGCATTCAGTAAGTATTTACTAAATCTTTTAAGTACCTGGAGCTCTTCTAGATGTAACAGCTGCATCCTATGGTGAGTGTCTTCTGTTCTTACCAGAAACAGAAGCCTTAAAAACCCATTTTATATTTGTTTCTTTAGAATAAATATATGCCTGCTCTGCACATTCAGCGTTTACCTCACTGAATATGCTAAAATCTCTTAAATAATGAGGGTTTTATTCACTCCAATCTGAGGTCATATTCATTTAAATATCTTCCAGTGAACATATGCTTGTAAACCTACAGTAGCTGAATTAATGAGAATATAAATGTGTCTGTTGATGGAGAGGAAAAAGGGCCATAGGAAAACCACGTGGAGTCCGGAAGTGAGTTCAGTATTTATCTTTCTTTCAGGTTCCAAAATGTCAGATGAAGATAAAGACCATGTGGACAATTACCATGATATCGGTAGTATTATGAGAAACACTAGCAGATTTCTTTCCGCTTCTTGCCTTAACCTCTCAATTGCTTTTTCTGTGTGTGTTTGTTAGGAACCTGGCTTCCCTGATGGCAGATGCGAGTGTTGGCAAGCTGAACGGAGCATAAACTCGGTGCCAGGTAGAGGTCCAGAAACAGGCAGGTCCTGGCAAGGGAGGGGAATGAAGTAAAAAATAAATGCTCGGAACTGGTAAGAGAAGTGGTGAGATGTGAGCAAGTACAGTGCGTGACCACGTCGGTGTGATATAACGTGGGCACACTGTGTGTTCAGAACCAAGAACGCGTCTAATCTTTATAGTGGAGTTGGAGGCCTGAGAGAGAAGTCTTCATTGTTGAAAGCTTGGTACCAGCTGGTGGTGCTGTTGGGCCACTGCAAAATGGTGGAAATGTTTCCTCCTAGTTGAAGGAAATGCCTCAGTGAGCCATTTTCCTGTGAAAGCTAAGGAGTGCTGTAGTGGTCTCTCCTCCTCCTCTCTCCTTCCCTCTCTGAGGTGAAACACAAAGCCCCGCCATGATGTTCTGCCCCACCATAGGCCCAGAAGCAATGGAGTCAAATGGATGTGGATGGGAACTAATAAAACCATGAGCGGAATAAACCTTTTATCTGTTAGGTTGCTTTTACTCTGGGGTTTTATATGAGCCAGCGAAGAGCTGAGCACACTGGGCTCCTGGTAAGTTGCATTGTGGAAGCTGGCTTAACAGGAAGCGCATTAATTAAGATGGCTAGGCCTCTCCACAGTAGGAAATCTGGAAGCTGCGAAGAAGTATGGAACTTTGGCTCAGTGGACAACCACAGATTTCCCAGATCTGCTCAGCACGAACCTATTACTTCGGCTTTCAGGATCTTTCCTTCATCTCCATGTATATCACTGTGCTCTCCCAAGATTGTGTTTGAGCCTCTACCCTCCCTGCACCACACTTTTGCTTCAAATTTAAATGATAAATAGACTAAAATATTTTTCACTATAGAGATCATTCGTTATATCTTAATATTTATGCCAAACAAAAGCTGACAACCCTTGCCCTTTATGAAAAATTTTAGGTCATTTTGTATTCTGCCTATCTGACTAGGCTTGGTGCTCTAACTAGGTCAATGGGATGACATAGAAGAGATTCTTTAGCCCCCTCAGTTGGTTGAATACTACCCTCCCAATCCCAGAGTCTTCATTCTCAGCCAGGGGCATGCTGTTACATTCTCTGAAGTGGCATTGTGTGCAGCCCATTAACCTGAAAACAGGTTTCATGGTATTAGCTAATGCATTTTTTTTTTCCTTTTTGTCTTTAAAATTTTTTGAATCTTTTAAGACGAGTTTTTATTCTATAGCCTAGGTTAGTCTTGAACTCACAGTGATCCGTCTCCCCCTCAGCCTTGCAAATATAAGCATCATAGAGGTGAAACACCATACTTGGGACAATTTTCATTTCTTTGGACATCTTATTTCATGTTTGTACCCTTTATTATGGAAAAAATAGTTGGCAATCAATTCTTTTTTTCCTCCATTGATTCAATGTATCCATTGGAATTCCTCCTTTAGTGATAAATAACTACATTTGTTACAAATAGAAAGAGCTTAATTGAAAGTGTTGGTTGTATTATATGTGGCCATTTGTAAGCATGCAGAAGCCAGATGCCATCTGGGAAGTAGAAACCACTTTCCAGTGCAGTATTTTTAATTATGTCTTTTCACCTGAGCTGCAGGGCACAAGTTCCATTTTCTCTCTGCTCATTATTAATAGAACCACTAGCACAGAGCTTTCTAATTTCATATTTTAAGTGAATTTAGCATGCAAAGTATTCTGAAATGGCATTAGCCGTGTAGTTAAGATAATTCCTCAGTTCTGGGAATTTTGTCTCTTCATACAGACCTATAGATGTTATTCTGATTGAATGCTCTCTGTCACTTTGGAACACTTACCCAGTATTTGTGTTACTGCAAGTATGGTCAGTGTGTGATAATGATTTTGTTTACATTTTAGAAGCATTTGAAGCTTATGGAAACTGTGTATCTGGGTCAGTTATTTACGACTTTGTTGCATGGCTTTGTCCACTCCACAGACTTGCCAGCAGCTTAGAATTAATTAGCCTTGGCAAAATTGAATTCACTAGCCTGCATTTCTCAATATCCTCACTAAGATATTAAATAATGAATGAACACAATGACCATGGGAGAGCAGAACTTCCAGGGAACTTAAGGGAGGATGAGGCCTCCCCAGTTTCCATCCTCGGTCCTGAAACCATTCCCTTTTAGTTTCTGGAGTCACACGCTCTCTGCTTTTCTTTTCTTGGCAATGGAATGAGAGGACTAGCAAGCCCACACCCGGGTAGGGCTGGAGTGGGAAAGAATGAATGCCTAAAATGTGCTTTGATAGCCTCAAGTAAAATACGCTACGCTTCATGTGGAAATTATTATGAGTTCATTCTTCATGCACTTTTTGCCCTTGCCCTCAAGGCTCAGACTGGCAGCCAAGGCACCAATTACTGTCGATGGGGCTGTTGGTTCTTAGATGTGAACACCTGTCCTCAAGCAAATGAACTGAGATAATATACACCAATTTACCATGTGTGGATAAACCCTACAAATTGAATCTCCAAAATACAGTCTGAGTTGAATAACAAATGACACGGGGTTTAAATGATAGGAAATAGACTGGATACAATGGCTCGGGCATCTGTGTCGACTCAGGTCTTTGTCTGCCCAGTCTGGAGCTGTCACACCACTCTGGGCTTCCCTCTGAATTCTCAGGGCTTACTAAAGGACCAATTTAGGCACTCATTCTCCTTCACACTGGCAGCACCACCTGGGTGTGGCCTTGCTATTCCTCCCATACTGTCACCAGGAAAAAAGAAACAGAGAGGGTGTGACTCCAATACTAGAGATCAACAGTGGCAGGACCACAGATGGAGGCTGGAATGGCTGGATCATTCCTTCTGTGTTCATGGAGAAAGTCACTGAAGAATTGCTGGCTTTCCTGGGGTGTCCTCATGCTGATTGGTTAAGTGAAGTCGGGGCTTGGCAGGCCTGGGCCCACAGTGTTCATCAGAGGAGATAAAACTACAGCTGATTTCAGAGCCATTTACATTCATATACAGATAAACGTGAATTAGACAACTGGACAAACTATTCATTAAAAAAATCATTACCCTGGAATTTATAGGAGAGAGATTTTCAGAATGAAAAAGGCAAATAAAGAGGACGGTGCAGTGGTTGAGGTTCAAGGACAGTGGGACACTGGTGTTCAAGTTACCTCTTCAGTGGGGTGGCTGGTAGAAGATTATACCCCAAATGTCTATGGTTTTAGTCTCTCTCTCACTAACATTACACACTTGATTTGTTCACTCATATCCCGGATGCCTAGCATGGTGTTAGGCACACAAGATTTGTTGAGGCAATGAGATGGGTTTTCTGTCATTTGTTGACTGTCTGTGTTATCTTGGTCTGGTGTGAGAAAACAGTGAAGGAGAAAAGATCTTCAGTGGAATGTAGTCTTTTTTTTTTGAGTTCCTTGCCAGGAAGTTAAACACACTTAAGTTTGTTTTGGTGGTCCAAAAGTGTCCCTTCAAGGTACTTACAGTAAATAGTCAGGACTTGATATCCAACACACTTCACTTAGCCATACTTGTACATGACTATGCATATGTAGTATTTTAAGTGTTTTATTGGTTTTTTAAAGTTGGATAACATGACCTTAAAGTATATAAAGAAATATGGAACACCTTGTTTCCATAATAGCTATCTTTATTATATAGGCACAGATAATTATAAATTTTTCTTTTATTATTTACATAGTAATCAATCAGAACTCTGGATATTATTTGCTATGGTTATATCATTTCAAATCACTCACAGATCAAGAAGAGCTGAAAGAGAAAGGTTTTAACCAACTAATAGATGGCTAATATCAAAAATATATGAAGAACTTGAGAAAATAGACATCAAGAAAAGAAATAACCCATTTAAAAATGGGGTACAGATCTAAACAAAACTCTTAGTAGAGAAAACTCAAATTGCTATGACCACTTAAAGAAATGTTCAACATCTGTAGCCACCAGGGAAATACAAACCAAATGACTGAGATGCCTTCTTACACTGTCAAAATAGCGAAGATCAGCAAAACAAGTAACAGCTAATGCTGTCAAGAATGTGAAGTAAGAGGAACATGCATCCATTGCTGGTGGGAGTACAGTCTCTATTCATAGTCATCAGAAATTGTAAACAACTTAGTTACTACTTGATTGAAGAGTAGACAAGAAAAGTGTGGTACATTTACACAGTGGAGTATTACTTAGCCATTAAAAAGGTGAGCTCATGAAATTTAAGGACAAATGGATGAAACTAGAAAAAAATCACCCTTAATGAGGTGTCTCGGACCCAGAAAAACAAATATGGTGTGTATCTACTTATATGTGGATGTTAGAATAAGGGACCAGAGTGAACAGAAATATCTCAGTAGGAAAGGGAAATGAAATAGGTAGATCTTGATGGAAGTGGGGCTGGAATGGGAAGACCAAGTGGGGAAAGTGAGGGAAAAAGGTTAGTGGGAGGGAATATAAGGAGAGACAGCTAAAATCAAAGAGCATTTGAGCAATAGCATGGAAATCTAATATAGGAGAAATTTCCCAAAATACATCTATGAAGTCAATCAAAGTGAAATTGCCAAATAATGGGATCAAGGACAGAATCACAACTGGGCCATTTCTTTTCACCCAATAAAACTTCCAGTACCTGTATTGGGTTATATCCAATTAAAAATGGGACACAAGGGTCTCGTGGGAACCCTTAAACAGCCCAAATGGTTGTAAATACCATAGGTTGGTTTCCGCAAACTGAGATCAAGGCCCTGTTGCTTAAAATAACACCTACATCAAGCATGGGGATGTCTAGCTGGTGCTTACATACAGCCTTAAGCCCTATGTTGCAGCATCTTTGACAGAGGAAGGTATACTGAATGCTATCAAAAGAGTAACCTAAGCACCAAGACAATCACAAACCCTTTATCTACAAAGGTATCCTGCCTGCAAGATGTTGCAGTATGAAAGATTTCCATGCCAGCCCAGAATGGAGTATAATAAAGGTTTATTCATTAGGGGGTAAACTCACAGAAGTAGTAGTGTTCCACAAACATCTGCATACTCTGGGAACTGGAACTGAATCCGGCAGCCAAGGGACACACTCATTTTCGTCTGCATATATAGTAGATGAGATCACACCCAAAGTGGGACAGTTTCTTAAAGGCTCTTGACTGAAGGAGTTCTCACACCACCTCAACCTTTTGTCTAAATAAGAGTGTTCTCAGCCTAATACAAACCTATATACAATAAGAACAAATATCAAGTATAAAAATTAGAATTACAATGAGCATAAACAACACCAACCAAGAAACATATGCTAAATGTTTCAATAGTTATTCTATACTAAGACTTGTATTAGAAATGGCTTCAGTAAGTCACGAGAAGACAGTAGCTATGACTAATTAGTCTTCAACCCCACTGAAGACCTGAGAAGAGAAATAATATTACTTCAGTAAACTGGAAGTTCAATCAAGCAACTTCTAAAAGATGTAAGAAATGACAAAGGCAACTGGTTACTTGGACAACCATCCAAAGTCTCTTTTGCAATGTTGTGGCAACCAACATTGGTTAAGGCCTAGAGTAACTGACAGACCATTTCAGATGCAGGAAAAATTTTTTAAAAAATCTTATCCTGTCTTGGCAAGGTTTGGCTGTCTTTTGCTTATATCCTGTTTATCCAGTCTGGACACTGTGCATTTTGTCAGTGGTCGAGGCAGAGGCAGTTCTTTACCCAAAAGTCAGTTTTGTCAAGAAGAAAACAAGCTCCAAGTGGAGTGTCTTCTGTGTCCAACATTCTCTTGGGAATAAATTGGTGTTGCCAGGAGCAATTGTGTCTCACATCAACAGAATTCTACGTTACTTAAATGCCATATTGTACAGTTTTTTTGAAGTGGTTGAAGATTACCTATCTATGTAGAATATAATCTCTATGTATCTAAAGAACCTGATTATTCTAACTATAAGTATGACAAACATGGATGACTATTGACCTACAATTCTTAATACTGATATAGCTTAAAGACTAAGGCTTAATATTAAAATATTAAACAATCTTTAAATAAGTGTGTAGCAAAAATGACAATGACATCAAAATGAAAACAATGTATAAGTATTTTGATCAGAGATAGAAATGTAGAGTGCAATATGATAAATATATCCTAAAATTGCATCAATATACAAAGTAACTTAAACAAAATCAGAAACATGCATGCATAAAATATGACAAAATAGCTTTGCACAAGTGCACAAAGCTACAGAGAAACCATGTCCCCAAAACTAATATACATTTAAAAGAGTTACAAGCTAAGAATGTTTTATAAGAATGGCAACAAACTAAGAATATTATAAGGTGATGTCCTACTTGTTCTTTATATAACCAAACACCAGTACCTATATGAAGTAACCCAAAGGGTATACAAAGGAATGGAATCTGGCAGATAGATGTGTTCCACTTTGTAGAATTTGGAAAATTAAATATGTACACCACACCATTGACACCTATCAAGGTTTTTAATGTGCAACTATTTTGGGTTTGTAAAAGGCTGATTCAGTAATCACACATTTACTAGAAATTATGACCATCATGGGTATACCTGCACAAATACAGACAATGGTATGATTTAACATATGTCTCTAAGAAAATGAAACATCTTTTGCTTATTATAATAAAAAGCATTACAAGAATACCACACAATCCTACAGGTCAGACAGTTATAGAAAGTTCAAATTAAACTATAAAGGATATGTTAAACAAACTGAAAGAAATGGAAAATACCCCAGAAATGATTGCATAATGCTTTATTAACATTGAATTTTCTTAATGCTAATGAGAAAGGGACACATGCCTTCTGAAAAGGCCAATTTGGATGCCAAGATTCTGGAGTAATAATAGTTAGATCTGCATCCATGTCTAGTAATCCTACAATCACAATTTTATTTATTTGTACTCTAAGCTTTGGCCATTAATCATGTATAGAAGTCTTCCAAAATATACATTTCCTATTTTCTATTGGAATTTTTGATTCACTCTCCATATTGATTCCATCATCTAGAGCAGTATGGTGTTTTACAAGAGGCAATGGACTTTTTAATTTTCCTGAGGAGATGTGTCCTCAACAGTGAGAGAGAATGACTGGACCATATTTGACCTGGGGGCCTGCTAGAGGCCCCGTAAGGAATTTCCCAATGGTAATGGGTTACCTTGTTTGTTTGATGTTGATCTACATTCATTGGCCCAGTGGTGGCCTTTGCCACATTTTTCTACATAATCCAAAAGATTGAAACCTTTTATTTTTATCAATCCCAGAGAAAACATTGTGTCTAGGAATGCCTTGTCTACAATCCCTTATCAGATGTCCTATTTTACCACAATTAAAACATTTTGCATGTTTATGTCTCTACACTTTTGGAAGTTGCTCCTTCTACCCAAACCTCAGTATTATAGTCAAATGACTCAACATTGACCATGTGCAGGATTTATTTATCCATTGGTGCTGATCTCACCTTTAAAGGCCCCTGTATCTTTTTGCATTCTAAGTTGGAATTTTCAAAAGCCAGAGATTAAATAAGTACTCATCTAGCTTCTGGATCTCTTACCTCTATTTATACAGCTTTAGTGAATCTTTATAAAAAGTCACTGAAGAGTTTTCATGGACCTTATTATTCTTAGTATTTGATTCAATTATTCTTTGTAGTTCTTGAATCATGTCCCCAGCATTTAAGGCTGTTGTATGGTATAGAGACAAGATATATTCATTGTAAGTAGCTTGACTCTATGGATCAGCATAACAGTCCTTGTCAAAAATTTGATCTTGGGAAGCCTCAAACCCTTTGACTCTTCTTTGTTGTTCTAAGGTTTTAGACACCGTTCTCCAATAGCTCTTCCACTGTAGCTGCAGCTCATCTTCAAGCACCACTGAGGCTATTTGTAGCCAATCATGTGGAGTGACCTTATTGTTTGAAGCCAATCTCCCTAACAAATGATGAATGCATGCAATTAGATACTATTGCTTGCTTGATTTCTTTTAGCTTTTTTATATCTATAGGTTTATATTCTTTGTATCCATTTGGTTATTAAGTACTTTCTGGCTTTTCAGAGGTAAGAACAGAATAAGTAGCTAAAACTCTTGGTAAGTCATCTCAGACTCTTAAAGATACTGGCAATCCTAAATCTTTGTACCTCTTTTCCTCACTTATCAGTTCTGGAAAGTTCCTCAGTCAGTTCAAATCTTTTTATCGCTGTCTTTTGTAAATCCTGAATCTCTTGACTTGTGAATATTTCTAATGATTTCATCAAATCAAATAGTTTTTGAGTCTCATTCTGCACATGTGATTCCAAGATATTAAATTTTTTCATTAATGACGTCTTCTCATCCTTGGATATTATTTGGGTGGCGTGCAGATTGCCTTCCTGGAATAATGTTATATCTGCTTACTTATCATAAATTTTTAACAAATTTTGATTGTCAATTTTAACAGTATGAATCCTTTCAGATAATCTATCAGTACCCTTTTGTAAGGTTTCATAACTCATTAATGTGGATTGAATTTTTCCTGTCAAATTAAGCTTATCATTTTCAATTGTATGAATCCTATCAGCTAAAGACTATATCCTTCCTAAAAGTTTCTCATTCTTGACTCTGTTGTCAAACCATTTCTTTAAGGATATTATATGAATAACAAAGCTAAGTGTCATGATCACAAAAACGTATGTCCAGGTTACCAAATATAACTCATGCAGAATTCCATCCATAGTAGAAACCAAAAGTTTGTTAAATTCCTGGATGGTCATATTTTCAGCAATTATCTTGAGGTTGGTTTGTCATTTTCAAATTTATTTATTTATTAATCAAATTAATTTACGAGCATTATAATTTTCAGAAAATTGTTGTAGGTGTAATAATCTTTATTGACCAGCAGATGTCATAGATGTGGCAGTAAGGGAGGTCCACAATCAATACCTGACTTACCTGAGACTTAAATACTAACAAATTTAGTTAATTAATCAAGAGCAGCACATCTGCATATAGAGAAGTTTTAAGTTGGGCAGAATATCAAAGAACACAAAACTCTCAGGCAGTCATGAGCTGTGAGGTTACTGGCTGGAGCCTGGGCCAGGCATTTGCAGATCTGAACTGGGAACACAAGCTGGAGCAGCCCCTGCCCCCAGAGACAGAGCTAGACCTGAGGCCTGGAAGAAGCCAGAAAAGCTGAGAGGAGTTTCATTTAAAAGCTGCTTAGTA
>NC_022020.1:13692361-13692823 GCF_000317375.1 Microtus ochrogaster | reverse complement strand
GAAAAGCTGAGAGGAGTTTCATTTAAAAGCTGCTTAGTAGGCAGGATCAAGCCACATAGGGGCAGGGGGATTGCCAAGTCACCTGTAGCGGGTCAATCAAATGGTGCAGAGCTGTGTGCTAAAGAGGTACTTGAGCTGCGTGGGGTGGCAGAAGGCCTCAGACCTTCTGGGCAGTGCCTGGTAATGCCATGGACTCTGGCCATGTGGGTTTCTAACTGTTTCAGTGTGAACGATTTCCACATTAGCCCAGAGTGGAGTATAATAAAGGTTTATTGATTAGCTGGTAAACTCACAGAAAGAATAGTAATCCACAGTCCTCTGTGTGCTCTGAAAATGGGAACCAACTCCAGTAGCCAAGCGGCCTGTGCATGCTTTTTGTCTGCATACTTAGTACATGAGACCATAGCCAAAGTGGGCCAATATCTTAAAGGCTTTTGACTGAAGGAGTTTCCATAGCAGCAA
>NC_022020.1:13683807-13691106 GCF_000317375.1 Microtus ochrogaster | reverse complement strand
TATATATATATATATATATATATATATATATATATATATATATATTGGTTTAAATCTTGAAAAAAAAACAAAGCAAAAACAACAATAAAAAGAGTGAGAGTGAGTGAGATAAGAAAATTAAAACGAAGCTTTCAAATAAGCAACCTAAAGTTTCTGTTGTTTTAAAACATTGTCCCTAATTCTACACCTTTATTCTCTTGCCTTATCTCAACAAAAGCCTGTGTAGCATGAAAAGTAAAGACATCAAGGGCAGCTTCTGTTTCTTGTGTATCTTTGTAGAGAAGGTTCGCTGTAGTTTAGAGCTTCACAATGACATGGGAGCACGGAACTGAGAGAAAATTGCCTGGTCCTGTAGCCGACTTCCTTCCCTGAAACAGTGCTGAGTACAATGAGGTGAAAGGAGCTACCTGCAGATCTGTTGTTAGGGTGTCCATGCTACAGATAGTATCCTGTCTCCTGGGATCATGTCTGTAGAGCCTTTAGAATGCTCCTTTTCTGTAATTGCCTTTCACAGAATTCTTCATTTCCAAGCAAGGTAAGTCCTAAGAGCTCTCTCTAACCTACCCCTCTTTTACCATTGCAGCTGTCACCTGTCACCTGAATTCCCTGCTCTAGCTCACTGTTTTAGGACTCGCTCAGTGATGATGAATGTGCTGAGCTTGCTGTGTTAAATATAAGATAATGAGGGAAGAGCTGCTTAGATCATTTTGGGTTCAGATGCCACTAACTCTGCTACACAGTTACAGTCATTTTCTCTCGAGCTATGAACTTTTTCACACCATACTTTTTTTTTTATTCATTCACCATACTTTTCTGTCTTCTAATGTTTTGCCCAAACTTAGTTGAAATTTATCTAACAAAAGTAAGATGACAGAATCCTGAGTCCTACAACCTGGCATCTTCCAGAGCAGAGCAGGGCAAGCAGGAAGCATGCATTGACAGGTAGGCAACCTAGGACAGCAGTCAGCTCTTAGCACTACCATCATATTTAAGTAGCATCTTCCTTCCAGTCTTCTGTTTTGTGTTGATTTCATTGGTTAAATAAAGAAACTGCCTTGGCCCTTTAATAGGACAGAAAATTTGATAAGCGGAGTAGACTGAACAGAATTCTGGGAGAAAGAAAGCCAAGTCAGGCAGTCGCCATGATTCTCCTCTCCGAGGCAGACGCAGGTTAAGAATCTTTCCTGGTAAGCCACTTCGTGGTGCTACATGTATCATTAGAAATGGGTTAGATCAATATGTAAGAGCTAGCCAATAAGAGGTTATAATTAATGGGTCAGGCAGTGTTCAAAAGAATACAGTTTCTGTGTAATTATTTCGGGGCATAAGCTAGCCATGTGGGCGGCAGGGTGCCAGGAATGCAGCCCGTCACTCCTCCGCTCCTCCTCATTACATGTGGGCTGCAGAGGAACAAGAATTTCATCTTCCTCTATTTCAAATCTCCCAAGTTTGTCTACTACCTCGAATGCGATTCACACTTAGTTACTTTGCTGGTGAGTTTTATGTCAACTTGAAACAAGATAGAGTTACCTCAGTACTGGGCATTCAGGTATTATCATATGAACTTTGTGGGGGCACAGTTCAGTCCTACACTAAGTGCACAGCTATTGGACATTCTATAGCATGTTCCCTTAATATCAGGCAAGCTTTTTAAGGAACCATGAGAAACAAGCTACCATGATATGATTCTCAAATTTTCTCAGAATGGACAATTCATTTAAGAAATAATAGCTAGAGGAAGGCAACATCGTAGTGGTTCTGACTTGTACTCATGGAGGTTGAATATAATTATACTTTGTGCAGAAATATATGGAATTTTCAAAGAATAAGATGTTATAATAAATTCTGTCTCTATAGATAGGAGATATGGTCTATGTAAGAGTGATTCAGAGTAATAGTTAATATGTACATTTATGTACATGTCATTGTGGAGAATGAATTAAGAAGTGTGTGTGTGTGTGTGTGTGTGTGTGTGTGTGTGCATGTGTATTACAGACTTGACTCAAGATCATATACCTAAAGACACAGCAGACAAGAGGCCACACCAGGAGACTTAGTGCCACTACCCTATTTTATCTTGAAATTTCAAATAACCACAGGTAACTGCTGTTTTCTTCCCATTTAAACAAGTGTTTTTCGGTTTGTTTGCTGATTCTCTATCTTTTAAGATAATGTTGCTTGACTCCTTGACCAAATTATTAAAAATACCTGTTATTTGGGCACAATGCTTGTAGTGCATAATCACAGTTCAGAAGTAATTCCTTAGAACTTGTTAATATGTTAAACTTTCCTTTACACTATAAAGAGAAATTCAGTTTGCTAGTCACCTGGACCTAACATAGAAATAGTATCCTAGATTACACAGATATTCTCCTGAAAGTGATATAGGTCCTTAAAGGTAGAGAAGGAAAGGAGAAATCCCTTGGTGAGACAAAATTGGTATGATCAAAGAACTGGGTTTTCACTGGCTTTGAATAGAACAGAAGAAGCAACAGTTGCAAGAACGTGAAGCATTTCTCCCTTCTGGAAAGAACAAGGCAGCAGATCCTAAAGTCTCTTATGGAGACCATGGGCCTGAGGATATCTTAAGGTCAGCAGGAACATGCATCCAATGTAGTTCTACAGCCCTGGGCAAAACAGTTGTGCTGTCCAAAGTGCTAAATTTGTGATAAGTTGCTGTATCATGTATATAGAAGATATATATAAATACATACACATGCATACATACATATATATTAATAATATATAAGAAACTAACATATATTTCTTAATTTTTCTCTGCAATGACATATTCGTCATATTAACTATTGCTCTGAATCATTCTTACATAGACCATATCTCTTTTATTTATGTAAACATTTTATGCTTTTATATTTTATTATAACCTTCTATTCTTTGATAATTCAACTATTATTTAGAAAGTATGATCATATCCAAACCTTTTTTTCCCTTCAACTCCCAATGTCTCTCTACCAGTCAACCCTCATGCTCTCCTCCCACCATTGCCCTTCTCCCTTTGTTAAAAGCCACTAAACCCTGCCATAATGAGGCATTAGCTTATCTGTGGTCTTGTAAGTGACCTGGGGATATACACGAGGATAAGGCACTTATTGTTGAACAAATTATCTACCTCCAAAGATGTATACATTTATCATTTTTTTCTTGATGGTAGCTGTCTCAAAGTTATTCAGCAATGAGCAAAATTAAGTTAACAGCTTCTACTTATTTAAAGATTGGTGTTTGGGAATAAGTGTGTACACGAATGAATCTTTTACCCAGTACTTTGAAATTTGTTTATCACATCACATCACAGCATGGTTTTCTAATTTCTTTCTTTCTTTCTTTCTTTCTTTCTTTCTTTCTTTCTTTCTTTCTTTCTATCTATTTATCTACATATCTATCTATCTATCTATCTATCTATCTATCTATCTATCTATCTATGTAAATAAACAGATATATAAAATTGCATTTTTCTTTTAGAGGTTCTGATTAATGATCTTTGCCTGGGAATTTTGGCTTTCTCCTAAAACACCCTTAGCCAAGAAATCAGCTGTGTCAAGGACAGATGGTAACTCCTCTTCCTCTCCTAGTATCTGCGGAATGGAAGAATTTGTCATTTCACATATGTCATAAGATACATTGCTATTGCGGATCCTCAAAGTATTTATGTCTTTTAAACTCTTGATATTTTTTTTAGCTGCTTGTACATTCTTTGTTATTTTCAAGTGCATCCGCACCATTTGGTATGTATGTGGGTTTATACGTGAAAACATGGCATTGCTTTAGAATAGATTATGATAGTTTTCCAATCACAGATCATATTTTTAATGCGCTTTATCAATAGATAACAAATTTGTCATTTGAAAAATTATTTTTAAAACATAGCTATGTAGATAAAATTGTAACTTGAAAAGAGTGTCCCTATGCTTAAAATAAGTCAACAACCCCTTCATGGACTTAGAAATAACTGTTGTTTTGCCCATATAAACACAGGAATTACTCTAAAACCATACTAACAAATGAAAAAGTTCTGGATATTGAAACTAAAACTTTACAAGAATGACAGCTAAATGTGCACTTTGTGTAGAGTTCTACAGTGGTGCTCTATGCCCTCAAAAGAACCAGGGCTGACCACTATTAGGCTATCCCAAAAATGTATGTCTATTAAAAATAAATAATTTCTTTACCCTGGTCCAAGCTAGCAAATAAAATTGTATATTTTAAAATAACTATTTAAAGTTCATTTTGGTATTATCATAATCATAGAAGTTATATTTATTGTTCCAGGTTCTTGATTTATCATTTGGTACATCATCTGCCTAAAGACGAAACAGAATGAAACGTGAGCCATGATAACTTTTAAATTGGTTAAGATTATAACATATATAGCAATTCATTCATAAAAAATATGAAATAATACAATTTACATGTGACAATAAAGTGATTACCTGAGTGATAAAATATGTGGAAACAGTGAGAAAGAATGGGGCACATTTAATATGCTACAAATTCAGGAAATGATTACCTTAACCTTCTACACTAGGATTCGAAAGGGGCTAATCTGCTTGCATTATATGTTCTTTGGAGATGGTGGTTCAGTTTTAAAATACAAATTATTATGACTTAAGAAGGAGTTAAAAATGTTCATTCGAACAAATTCTAGGATTTTCTGGTTTATTAAGAGAAAGTAGAAATTAGACTTGTATATGTTTTATGACCAAACATCACAAAATATACAAATATGAGTGTGAACTCCCAGGCAAAATGAGGAACATAACCAGCCCTACCGATGTTCTTCTCACTGAAGACCAGTCCTTTAGTGCATTTTTCTTCTTTTTCTATTTATGTTTCATAGTAAGTAGTAAGTTTTGCAGGTCTTGGCTCACTCTATTAGAAATGTACTTATCCCTAGCTAGCTTAATTGAAAGATCAACTATTGGCAAAGTTTTATTTAAAATAATTTCCCATTCTGATTTGATACTGTTGCCTGTTGTCCTTGAGCATACCATTTTTATATTTGATTATATTTATTGTATATATTGTTTTATTATCTTTTCTCTGAAGTATTTTTTGATCTCCTCAATTTCTCTGAAGCCTTGAAATTTCACTGAAATTATCAGTATGTGGATTTATGGCATATGACATTGTATCTAATATGGCTTTAAACCCACAATGTTTATTAGATTAATACCCTAATCCTCAGAATAAGAATGTGTATTATAAATGTGCATATGCCATATACATAAAACTTTTACAAATATACAAGCCAGGCAGGCATTGTTACAAAATCCTTTAGTCTTTCCAATACTATATTTGGTCTTGCTTGAATATTTTCTTAAGTTCATTGACTGATTTCTTTTGTAACTATAATTAAATTTTTGGCGTCTACAAACCATTATTCTCTGGTGGCTTCTGTTCTTGTTTTATGGTTGCAATATCTCCTTACGCTTCTCTGAGGGGATTAGTTGAATTATTTTTAACTTTCATTCGTGTTCTCGAGTTATCCCTGTTTCCTATGAGTTTAATTTTGGCTTTATTCATTTTGATTCTGTTTAGAGCTGCTATGGGTTTTCTCCCAACATGTATTGATCCTTAGATATTGCTTTGTAAATTTTAAATGAAAGAATAGAATCATTAATAGAGATAAGTTTTTATATGATGACATGCTCGATATTATGAGAGGTGTGATTTATTAGTTTTAATCAGTATATATTCTTAGCTGTAAGTTCTGTCTTGTTATGTAGATTACTGAGGACAAAAGAATGGAATAGTCTGGCTGACTTGTATATTGTATTAGTCAGGGTTCTAGAGGAACATAACTGATAAAATGAATTTATACATGTACATCATATAATATATTGTATACATATAGGATTTTCTGGAATGGTTTATAGGTTGTGGTCCAGTTAGCAAAACTGTGACTACCTCCTGAAGGAGAGCCCAAATACCCTATAACTGTTCAGTCCACAATGCTGAATGTCTCAGCTTGTCTTCTGTCTCCACTGGAATCACAAAAAAATAGGTTCTAATACCAGTGAAGCAATGCCTCAGCAGCAGGGAGATGGATTTGTCAGCAAGAATGAGGGCAAGCAGGAAAAAGCAAAAGCATCCTTCTTGCATATCCTTTCTACAGGTTGCCAGCAGACAGTGTGGCCTGGAGTCAGGAGGGGCTAACCCACGGCAAATAATCTGGATTTGAAGACTGTCTCTTCCTATATCAAATGATCCAATTAGCTAAAAATAACCCAAAGTGTGCCCACATGCTAGGGATTTTAGTTAATTCCAGACATAGTTAAGTTTAAAGTCAAGAGTAGCCATCACAAATCCACCCTTAATCAACTTGACACAATATCATCTTATGTCTTGCTTAATTTCCAAATGAAAACAATAACCAGGTCATAATTACATCTAAAATAATATAAATATCCCATTTATAACCACAAATGCATTATATATTTTGCAAGAAGTCGTCACACCCCTTGAGGGACATTCTTGTAGCATTTTGTAACTTTAATATGATCACCACTGATACTCCCTTAATTAATATCACATTACATGATAAACTGAAGAAAGAAAATTTGAATATCTGCACAAACACATTCTTAACAAAACATGACAGAACACTCGTAAATTATAATTCTCGTTTCTGTATCTGGTCATGTAGCTTTATCTGGCCCTAAAAATTACCTTGCTCTATTATCCATTCTGTATTTTCTCCATCCTCGGCAAACACTCTACCAGGTCTTGGTTCCTTTCCCAGAAGAATAACCCATATCTTCATTCCTGAAAGGTTTATGCTCTTTGTCGTTCTGCTTGGATTAGGCTGTTGTAGTTTAACATAGACCTTAGTCACAGGACGTGTTAACACTAAGAGAGGCCACAAAGGATTTCCTGCTACCATTGTAAAGAAGGTATCCAGTTTTTCCTTGAAAAAAATTTTCTCTAGTACTGTTGCTCCTTTCTTAGCCTGTTGGCTTAAGGGCATCAGAAGGCCAAAGCAACTAGGGTAAGTCTGAGTTTCCAGTTAAGTAGAATGTTTCTGTTATGTCTCTAATGAAGGCATAAGTCACAAACAATGCCACACCAGTTTGGAATTATGATTAATAGGGTGATATTTATTTAAAGGGGAAAAAACTTACAGAACACAACAGCCCTCTGCGCAACCAGGAAGGAAGTCTAGTCGCCGGCTGAGCAGGAAGTGAAGAGAGAGAGGAGAGGGAAGTGGCTGCTTTTTTAAAGGGAGAGAGAGACCATGCCCCAATGGGCCTGTATCTCAGCAGCTATAGGCTGGAGGAGTGG
>NC_022020.1:13680190-13683337 GCF_000317375.1 Microtus ochrogaster | reverse complement strand
TAAGATCCAAGTAACAGGAAGCAAAATTAAGTTGGTAGTGTATAATTCTGATTAATAAGAGTCCAGGATCATTGAGGAAAATTTTTCTGTCAAGTAACTTCAGGGCAAGTACCTGAGCCTACTGGACAGCTATATGTTGTGAATGACAGAAAAGTGACTATTTAAGCCATTTAGAGCCCAGAAGAGAATTATTGAGTCCCAAATGCTAGACAATGAGCTATTTATACTGTTGGGGTTTGGTTTTGTCTTGATCTGACTGTAATCATTTGCTGGTTCTTCCCTTTGGGCATAAGAAAGTAAACAACTTGCTTTTGGTTTTCAGGAACCAAATGAAGTGACTTTGCATTTTTAAGGAGACCTTAAACTGTGATTTCCACTGTGGTAATTACGTGAGATGCTGGAAACAAGAGATGGAAAGTGTACGGTGTAAAGTGATGTGTTTGTCAGAGTTGACAAGGGGAAAGTCAAAGCTAGTTTTTGATAACTTTAACTAATTTCTGTCCAACAACTGTAAAACAACAAAACGGATGGCTTTTATAGTATCACAGGTGAAGGGAAAGATGTGATCCTAAAACTCTTTCATTCTATATTAAGTTAGAAGAATGATTTTTAACTCTTTTGCACTGTTGACCCCATCATTAAATACAGAAACTTTGAAAATCAAAACACAAAACTGATTGCATTGGGAACCAAACAGGGCTGAAACATATGTTTTATAATAAGTAAAAATAAATTAATGATTTCTGTAAATACATGATGTTTATATAAATTATTTATTTATGTAAATATATAATTAATTATTCACATAGAAGCAAATATAAGGAAAATCATATTATTGGTATTTTCCTAGTTTGACTATAAAAGAATTATAGCTATTTTTATTTTTCACTAAATTTAGAGCTGACATTTTTTCTTACATTTTTAATTTTAATCTGGATTTATTTTGTTATTCTTTTTATAGCCTCTTAATTAGGACATTAAAGTATAACAATATTAAATCCATTAGCAATGCTTTTATAGCCTCTCATACTTTTTGGTGTATCAGTTTTATTATCATTGTTTTAATGTATTTTCTAATTCATTTAGAATTTTGTCAATGATCTGAATTATTTAATACAATATTTAAAAACTTGTAAGTATCTAAGTGATTAAAAATAGTTTTGTTAAGCCTATTTTTAATTTAAACATAATCAGTAAAAGATACAGTTTTTTATGTCATGATGTTTTGAAATTTACAGATACTAATTTTATGGTTCACTAAGTGACCAGTATTTTCCAAATACTCCATATGGCTATAAGAACTGAATTCTGCATTTTAGAGTGTATCTGTTTCATAGAGCATCATTATTAATAGACATATTTGTATTTTATATATCTTTAGCTGAAGAATATGTCAGTGGCAAAATGCTTGTATAGCATGCATACCATGTAGGGTAATCCTCAGCATTGGAAAACAAAAGCATAAATCTTTCATACCTTCATTAGTTTTTTGTCAACTTGGTCTATCAATAACCAAGAAAGTAACAGTAAATATTTTTCTGTGATGGGGGAGGTATCAATTTCACTAAGAAATTTTTATCAGTCTTTGCTTTATATGTTCAGAAGATGAATTAGTAGGTAAGAGATAAAATTTTACACATTCTTGGTGTAATATAATATTTCATGTTGTATTATTCAAAACCTTTGCCATACTGTAATTCAAATCATGTACTCTGTTTCCATTTTAGTACATTGCTCCTACATCATAGTTTCAAGGGACATTGTTTCTGACTAGGGCATATTTTCTCTTCATCATAGAGACCCATACTCAGCTATCTTTTTCTAGTATTTTGTTTCCTTTCATTTAAAAAAGAGTCTTTAAGGGTAGGTAGTTAGAAGGATCAGTGTGTAAAAGTCCTTTCTTAGTATCAAAGCCCAAGGATTTGAATTGAGTCTTAGATTGCACACAGAAAACAAGTACTGACAGCCATGGCTGTCCTCTAGCTTCGGCATGTACAAGAATATATGCATGCACCTTTGCAAGCGTGCGCACATACACACACAATTTTATAGTGTGCCATTTCTCTCAGATTGCCATTATACTTCTCTTCATGAAACCCCAGTTCCTCTGCCATGGCTATGTTGTGTGGAGGTGCATTTATTCTAATAATCATGTTGGGAATTTATCAGGCTCTTTGAATCTCAGAAATGGTGCCTTTTTCTAGAAAATTCTTGGCTGTTTTCAATTTGGAATTGCCTTTATACTTTCTTTCTGTTCCTCTTTCAGGAGCTCTGAGTAGAGATACAGTTTTCTAATCCTGTCTTCAACATTTCTTAAGTTCTGCTTCCCATTTTTCTTCTTTGTACCAGGTGTTATGTTTGGTTGATTTTTACACTCAGTACTCTCCTTCGTAAATTTCCCTTTCAGAGAGCAGTTAATAGGTGTTTTTTTTTTTCAACCATTATATTGAATTTCTCATTTCAGTGGTAACATTTTTCATTTCTAAAAGTTTTATTTAGAAGATTTGAAAATCTTGCCTGGCCGGTATCGTTAAAATAATCTTTTATTGTATATTATACTTTTGCCCTTTTTCCAGCATAATTGTTTCACATACTCAGTCTGAGCATACCAATGTTTGCCCTTCATGGATTATTATTTTGTTAAGTTGTATGCGCCCTCCTATGGCTCGTGATGGAGCTCAGTGTTTGAGTGCTTGACCTGCATATGTGAGGTCCTGTACTAATAACAAACAGTAAAAAAAAAATCTTTTTCTTTCTCTCCCTTCTTCTCTTCTGTCTCCCCTTTGTGCGATAAATTTGTGAGACTGAATTTAAAAGCTGTTATTTCAAAGAAGTTTTCTTTTGGTAGGTAAATATGGAGTAGGAATGCTAATGTTTGATTTATGGACTAAGCAGGCTGTATTAGTTACTCTTGTATAGCCATGAGTAATGACACATGAATACTTGGGAAATTACTAGAATGAAGTTTCTGTTTTTCCAGTTCTTGAAAGTCATGTTCAGACTGAGCAAATATTCTGCCCTAACATCATGCTCCATCTTCTCTGCTCTCCAAGACACAGAGAATTCACTGCCTGTGAGGATCCTCGGCTCATGTGATTGGTTTTCCTTCCACAGAGCTCCTGAAATAGTAGATTTGATTTTTTTTTT
>NC_022020.1:13672922-13679656 GCF_000317375.1 Microtus ochrogaster | reverse complement strand
GAATTAAACCTAGGATCATCTTAGGCATCAAATAAGAGCCTTGCCATAGAGTTACATTCCCAGCAGTAACATGTATTATAATAAAGGTAATTTTTGTAATAACTCCTCATGCTTGGAATTAATAATTAAAGAGAAGGATAAGTATCTGGTGCAAGTTTTTCAGAAGATGATTACTTCAAGTCAAGGTAATAAAATAAAAAAGGGTACAGGAATAAGAAAATGATAGTTTTTGAAACCTCGAGTAAAAGTTTAGAAAAGAATATCATCATAGGCTAAAAATCATTGGAAGAAATGTTCTTGAGTTTTCAGACATGGAAGTATAATCTCAAAACTCACTTGGAATTTGTAGAAGGAAGAGAAATTTGCTTTACTGCAGAAATATTCTACAGCCACCATCTTCATGGATGGATTAGAAACAGCCTCAAGCATGGGTAAGTGGTACAGGATTTGCAAAAGAAGTCATGCTTTACATACTACTCTAGGCTAATTTAAGCATATATATATATACATACATATACATATATATGTATATGTATATATATAATCTTTCAAAGTGTCAGGCAGTACCTATGCTAATTAAAAATTTAAAAGTATGGGAGGGCTTGGAAAATCGGCTCAGCAATTAAAAGCACGAGCAGCCTGGCAATGGTACTGGGCAACTTTTAATCCATGCATTTGGGAGGATCTCTGTGAGTTCGAGGCCAGCCTGATCTACAGAGTGAGTTCCAGGACAGCCAGGGCTGTTACACAGAGAAGAATCCCTGTCTCTAAAAACAATAACAACAACAACAATAAAAGAGAGCACTTGCTGGTTGAATTTCTAGCACCTAATCAGCTCACACTGCCTCTAACTCCTGTTCCAGAAAGTCTGAAACCCTTTTCTGACTTCCCCAGGCAACTGCACACATATGGTGCATATACAGTCAGGCCCACATACATGCACATAAAATAAGATAGTATATTTTAATTGTTTCTTTTATTTTGAGATTAAAATACAATTACATCACTTCGTTTTTTCCTTCCTTCAAATCCTTACACATACCTGTTTGCTCTCTTTCAAATTTATTGCTTTTCTTTCATTTATTGTTTATATATCTGTGTATATATGCACATATGTATACACACACATATATACATATATAAGTAAAGTTTTATTAGTCTGTACAGTGTTACTTGAATGTATATGTTTCAAGGGATGATCATTTGGTTTTGAATAACCAATTGAAGTGTTCTTCCCTGGGGAAGACTATTTCTCTTTCTCTCTTTATCCCTTTGTCTCCTGTAGTTCTTTAGAGTTGAGGCCCCATTATCTTGTCTATTACCTGATCAGCTCATGTCTGGATAGCCATGTTAGTGAGATTTTATGGGTGTAGATTCTAACATTCTTTGGAGACACAATCTCACAACAAACTCCCCAATTTTCAGGTCTTACAACCTTTCTGCCCTGCTTCCAAAATGATCTCAGAGTCTCAGATGTGGGGTGTTTTATAGATGTATCCATTGGTCTGGATTTCACAACTACTCATCTTGATTGGTTGCGATTTTTTGAAGTGGTTTACATCTATTGCAAAGAGATGATTCCTTAATGAGAGGTGAAGACTATACTTACCTGTACGTATAAGCACAAATATTTAGAATAAAGTTAGGGATTATACTGACTTAGTAAAGAGGTGGCTCCAAGATCCATGACTCCAATAGTCCTTGGTGGTTGGCTATGTTTTCAGTACCTCTTGTTGAATGGATAAGTCCAGTTAGGGAGTTGCTGATTATGTTCTGTTGCATTTTGTACTTTAAAGGACAAGGATAAGAGAAAAATAGAAAAATAAACTTTTAATAATACAAGAAGTATAAGATAATAGAGTTTTACATGTTTGAAACAAATTATATATGAAAGCACAGAATTTTAGGTCCAGGTGAATGATCTCCAGACTAATAACCTTCTTCTATGAAATAAATAGCTATATTAAATGAACAATGTGAGTTCCAGAAACATCTGAATACAAATAGAGGAGGACCTCACAGTAGTTTATTTTCACTGTGATTTATTTTTCACATAAGTCTGTATTAGCAATCATTATATTATCTTATGTATATTTTGAAACCAAAAATAATAATTATATTGTAAATAATGAGAATAGGAAGTAGTTACACATAATAAAATAAGAATGAATCATGTGGTAGTTGGCCCAGGAACAAACTTTAACAGTGCTTTTAGCAACACTTTTCCATAAAGGGTGATATTTTGATCATAAATCTCCCCCCAAGACTGAGATATTTAAAACCAGGTCCTCAAATGAAGATGATTCTGTTGGATAGAGAAATGAGGCCCGATGTAAGAAAATTAGATCGATGGGTATGCCCTTGAAGGGGATATGGGGTTTATGCCCTTTCTAGAGATTTTCCTTCTTTGTTTCTTGACCACTAAGAATTGGGCTGTTGTGAACCTCTTCTATGATGTACTTTCTTTTCCTTAGGTTCAAAACCAACGAGGCCAAGAGACCACAAATTGTAACTTTTGACACTGTGAAGCAAAAAAAAAAAATTATTCCCCACACACTGATTGTACAAAGTATTTTTCATAGTGGTGAAAAGGTGGATACACATAGGAGAATGACATCACACTCCTTTATGGTATTTCTGATGCATACAGGAGTGGAATAATTGGTGAAATTTGACTATAATCATAAACATATTTTTATTTTTTGGTATTATCATAAATTTGGTTATATCAGTATTAACTGAGAGGGAAAATGAATGGGAACCTATTGTAATTCTTTGAACTATTTTTGGAACTACAAATTTATTGCAAAGTGAAATGGTTAAGAAAAAATTTAATTCATATTTTAATTTTAAAACATTTTATCTCTTGAAATGTAACTTTACTTTCCAATTCCTGTAAGACTTAAAACTTGAAAATCTGTCATTCTATTTTCACACATTCAAATTTTTGTAAAATTTTGCAAAAGGAGCTTATTTTGTGAGTGTGTGTGATAATCCCTGGAGTAATAGAATCATTAATAATGACGAATTGAGTAACACATTTTTATAACAGGTACAAAATTAACAGGCAGTTTAATTTGCACACTGTAATGGGAATAGACAAATGCTGTTGTAATTTAGTATTTATCAGTAGGAGTCTGTTTTTGGGGGGGAAAGTGATGCTAGGGTTGAATTCTGAACTTCCTTAACTTCAGCACATATTCTACCATGAAACGATAGCCACAGAACCTTAAAAGCATTTTCAAACTTGAGATGCTCTCATGTGGATGGTAGAAGGCTGGGTAAAATGCCTATACATTTGGGTCACCTGTGAATCTGTTATTCAGCAGGTCTGGGTGGAACCTGAGAATGGACATTTCTAGAATGCTTTCAGGAACACTGACAGGATTTCTCCTGGGACGTCACTATGACAAACGTTGGTGTCAAAGACAATTTGAAATAAAAGAGTTGATTTATCATCACTTCAGTCTACATTTCCCCATTTCACAAAGTTGCCTGCAAAAAAGGACACTTACTTCAACAACATATTTTAAGAATATATTTTTAATTAAAATATAATTACATTTTCCATCTTTCTTTAATTTTCTATCTTTCCTATATGACTTCTTTCCATTCCCTCCTATGTTCTCCGTTGTCTCTATCTCAAAGTATGACCTCTTATCATTATTGTAATATATATGTGTGTGTGTGTGTGTGTATGTGTGTATACAAAGAGATATGCCATAGATAGATAGATGGTAGATAGATAGATAGATAGATAGATAGATAGATAGATAGATAGATAGATAGATAGATAGATGATAGATAGATGCACTGACACATAAATACAGCTTGCTGAGTTGTTTTTGTCATTTGTATGTATATGATTTTGGGGCTGACCACTTTGTTTTGGATAACCAATTAGAAGCTCATCCATGGGTGAGGCTAATTCTCACTCTCTCAGTAGTCATTAGCTGTCTGCAGTTTTTGTCTAGAGGTGGGGTGCTGTGATATTTTTCTCCCTTCCTTGTTAGCATGTCTATTAATATTCTCATGGACTGGGGCTTGTTTAGGCACCCATTTTAACACTAGAACTAATCAAGAATAAAAATGTTACAAACCAGGTCTAGAAAGATAGCTTAGCATTTAAGAATATTTATGCTCTTGGGAATTTATTTCAGTCCCCAGCACCCATACTCAGTGGCTTATCTCCACTTTAATTCCAATTCCAGGAATCTGATGCCTCTTTCCTTCATAAGTACTTGAATGTACACACACACACACACACACACACACACACACACACACACACACGTGCTCACATGCACAAACCCACAAATAAACAAATCCTTAAAATATTATAAAAACTGATGTATTTTCATAGTAGTCTGGAAACATCCTTTAATGGCCCAGCTCTTCAAACCTAAACATCTCTACTTGTTCCCTTTTTCTTCTTTTTGTTTTGATGGGTTATCTATTAGAAATAAGGAAGGATTTACCTTGGCCAATGGTTTCATGTAATCAATCTATTATGGTGAGGAAGGCATGGTTGAATTTATTACAACAGGAAATGTTGGTTATGGTGCCTTTCCGACTGTTGAATTGGGAAGCCAAGAAAAGAAGGGAGGATAGCCTGGCCTAGACTCCCCAAGGTGTACACCTAACCACTTCTCCCCACCACTGAGTACCCATGCTCTAACATTTCCATATCTCCAGAATCAGTGCTTCCAGCTGGGAAATCAAGTGTACAAATCCATGTGCCTGTCAAGAGATGTTTTAGTTCAATGTCCTGAAAAGGAAACATGAAGTAGTATACACACAGATATCATAACATTTCAAGCTTATCAGTGCAGAGAATAGAAATTCTGTTATTATGCTATTTTATTTTTGAAATGAAATGTATTAGTCAAGCTTTCTTTATCCATCACCTTATTTCTATGACTAGGTAGGCTTTTATGTTTTCATTTCCTCTGAAAACCATGCCTTTTATTGAGCTTATCAGGGCACATTCTACCCACTTGGTATTTCTATTTAAGACTTGCTGTGGTTACTACCATGGCTTGTACATACTTCTGAACCCTTAGAATTATTTGTGCCAAGCTGTGTAGGAATGTTGGTTGGCTCTGTTTTATTTTAAGCTTGCATAGGCACCTTCAGATACCTTGAAATCTATCCCTTAAGAAGGAAGACCTTCAGCTCAGTTTCAGATTAGTGCTCTCTTGGACCTGTGTCTGAAATGCAGGCATCTTCAGCAATAAGGACGTACATTACACTTAATGGGGGGGGGGAGGTCAACCAAGGGACATAGTAGGAGTCTGTAGTGCTTTGAGATTCTCTTGAACAAATGTTTCTTCTAATACTGTCAGTAACTGTACCCATAAAGTCTCACCAACATGACTACTTAAACATGAGCTGAACAAGGACAACAATAGACATAACAAAGTGGATGAAATAAAGACCAAGGGGCCTCAAATTATGCAAAGAACTAGAGTCAACGAAAGAATGGTGAGTGGGAGAAATGTTCTTACCCATGGAAGAGAAATGAATTGACTATCCAATAAAAAATGTTCAGCCCTGAAAACATACAAGTAATATACAGAATAAACAGGTTATATTTAACAATACATATGATATATACATATAAACATGTGACAGCTTTGCTGTGGGAAGTCCTTCTGTATATATGTTGCTTTTATTGGTTAATGAATGAAGCAGTTTTGGCCTACAGCAGGGCAGAACAGAGTTTGGTGGGGAAGCTAAACTGAATGCTGGGAGAAAGAAAGTAGAGTCAAAGAGACACCATTGTAGCTCCCAAAGGATACTAATACTGGAATTTTACCCAATGAGCCACAGATTTGTGGTGACATACAGAATAATAAAAATGGGTTAATTTAAGATGTAAAAGATAGCTACAAATATGCTTAAGCTATTGGCCAAACAGTATTGTAATTAATACAGTTTCTGTGTGATTATTTTTTGACTGTGAATGAGCTAAGTACAGAAAAACATTTTATTGTATTGGCTGCTAAGCCAAACCAACATATATATTTTAAAGGTATCTTGACTTTAAAATTTGGTCTGAGGATATGTTGCTTTGAAAAAGAGGTTCTGCATTTTTTTTTCCCAGAGGATAGAACACTGTGGATTCCATAACAGCTAACATGGTTTAATCAAACAAGATTCCCTGAAGATATGGCCCAAATGATCCAACATCCATGACAGCTTCAGGACTGCTGGCTGAGATGAACCTACCACACAGGATACCCCATAAAAGACCTAATTAACAGCATTCCCAATCACAAGGAAGTAGTCTAGAGAACAACACCCAAATTTCATAAATTATAGTTCATAAATGTTTGTTTACATGTATAGGAGGATATGCTATGGAGATGAATACTTTGCATTGGTATGGATCTTGGTCTATTGATACAAATTTAAGGTCAATTTTGTTTTATGTATATTTCTGCTATTGATTAAGGTATTGTGTTTGTGCAGCTCATTTAAAATTGTAATGTATAATTAAAATACAGGTTGATAGTCATTTATAATAGTCAAACTTGTAGTCATGTTATTTAGGTTTTCTAGATGTACAGAGGTATATTACAGATATATATGTATTCCTTAAATCTTTCAAAGATGTACAGAATATGCCATTTAAAATGTTTTAAGAAGTTAGGACTTTTCATGACAATGAAACACATCTGCTCCTGACAGCATCAATCTACTTCAAGAAGATGATAGGTATCAAACCTTAG
>NC_022020.1:13668800-13672217 GCF_000317375.1 Microtus ochrogaster | reverse complement strand
ACCGGACTTGCTGAACATAGCAGACAATGAGGACTACTGAGAACTCAAGAACAATGGCAATGGGTTTTTGATCCTACTGCACATACTGGCTTTGTGGGAGCCTAGGCAGTTTGGATGCTCACCTTACTTGACCTGGATGGAGGTGGGTGTTCCTTGGACTTCCCACAGGTCAGGGAACCCTGATTGCTCTTCGAGCTGATGAGGGAGAGGGACTTGATCGGGGGAGGGGGAGGGAGGTGGGGAACCCTGATTGCTCTTCGAGCTGATGAGGGAGAGGGACTTGATCGGGGGAGGGGGAGGGAAATGGAAGGCGGTGGCGGGGAAGAGGCAGAAATCCTTAATAAATAAATAAATTTACAAAAAAGAGGCTCCTTATCCAGTTGGTTAGCCATTTGGGCAAGAAACTGATCTTTCCTGGACTTCTTGATTGTGTCTGTATAAACTAGATATGCAGGACCCACACAAAAATGACTGCTGAAGTTGCCTAAAGAAGGTGAGACAGTCCTTCAGTGTTTCTGCTTCATGAAAGAGTCTGCCAGACATCCTGCAAGACACAAAAGAAAGTGACTGACAAACTGCCAGTATAGATCGAACTGTCTTTGAAATTTCCTGCTTCATGGAAAAGTCTGTTGGATACTATGGGCCTATAGGCTGAATATAAATTTCCCAATGTCACAAAAGAACTTTGGATAACCGTCCAGGTTGTTAGATGTCTATGTCAATACTAGAGATTTGGAAGTTGCTTACAATGTACTTCTTGTTAACTTATATAATATTATATCCTTCTGGAGCCTTTGATAGAATTGAAGAAAGATTAGTTATAATTATAAAAGATAAATTAGATGTAAAACTTTGGACTCACAAAGATAGGATAGATGAGAGAATATTTTCCTTAATTTGCCAAATGTAAATGGGCTAAATATTATAACTATAATTCTTGCTTGATAACTGATTTGTTATATGTAATTTAACTATGTTAATTTTACTATGTTAAAGTTTAAACCTTCCTTTGTATTTGGACAGAAAAGGGGAAATAGTATGGGAAGTCCTTCTGTATATGTGTTGCTTTTATTTGTTAAAGTATAAAGCTATTTTGGCCTATGATAGGGCAGAATAGAGTTTGGAGAGAAAACTAAACTGAATGCTGGGGAAAAGAAGGAGGAGTCAAAGAGACATCATGCATCTGCTGAAGGAGACAGATGGTGGATATTTACCTGGTAAGTCATGATACACAGAATAATAGAAGTGGGTTAATTTAAGATATAAGAGCTAGCTGGAAATATGCTTAAGCTATTGGTCAAACAGTATTATAATTAATATCATTTCTGTGTGATTATTTTGGGTCTGAGCAGCTGGGAAATGAACAAACATTCTCGGCCTCCACAACTTGTATGAAAAAGAGGTCATGAATTTGAAAGAGAGCAATGAGTGGTATTTGGGAGGGTCGGGGGGGGGAGAAAATGATGCAATTACATTATAATCTCAAATATAAAAGAAATACCTTTTAAAATAAAATTTTTCTGTATCTCAAGGTGAGGATCTAATAAATAAAGACTAGAAAATTTGTAAAATGGTAAGAATATAAGAACTGTTACAAAATACATTCAAAGTATTCTTTAAAACAAAAGATGATTTTCTCTGAGGCTTAACCAAGCAACAAGAAGGATTGCTCTTTGATTATAGTTCCTTTTAGCCTATCAGTCTCACCTATGTTTGGGAAAGAAGACAGCCAGTTTGAATTAAGGCTCCAAAGAGCTAGACTAAGAATGATAGTCTTAAGAGATGGCTGATCTCAATTCCCAGAAAACACATGGAAAAGAGTTAGGTATGTTGGAACATGGTTGTAAATCCAGAACTGGGGACTCATAGGGCATAGACAGGCAAATCCCTGGCTTGTGCAGCAACAGAAAATATTAAACATAGCCTGCTGCCTCCCAGAATACCATATATTAAAGGCCCGTTTTCTGTGTCTAATTTTTGTTCAGTTTTTAAAACAAAATATTGGAAAATTGTGTTAACAAAGGAAATTAAAGTTAAATAGGAAGAGTCAAGGCCATCATGACAACCAGAGTCAGATAAGACAAATGTTGCATTTATCAGTTTCAATTTTTAATATAATTACAATGATTGTGATAAGGGTATTGATTTAAAATACAATAATGACATGAAGAGATATAAGTATAGAGATAAGAATTGAATGAAAGAAACAGAAGGAAATGTTAGAATAAAAATGGAGAAGTTGTTTGGTAGGTTATCAGTGGCATGAACATCTTCATGAAAGAGTCATGTGTTGGAAGACAGACAGTGGAGTCTGAAATGCAAACAAGAGAAAGAGATCAGCATAGGCAAAGCATACTACACATGTCACCAAACACCAGGAGAGAAGAGGTAGACCAGGCTTCAGAAGAAATGGCTGAAGTAACACTGGCCAAGAAGAACTGGTGATGTGCGCATAATATAGGAAGAACTAGAATTCCGAGAATGCACAGAGGATAAATAAAACTATCAAAAAGTCAAGCAAAAGACTATAAACACCAAAGGTAGAGAAAACCAAAGACATTGAGACTATCTTGAAGAAGCCATGGATAAAAATGCACTTTGTTGAAAGAAAACAAAGCTACCAGTCTAGAGTTCCATATACAACAAACTTCATAATCAAAAATAGAGAAGCTGGAAACTTTTTCAAGAAAGTCTAAGAAACTTCATAGCCAAAAAAAAAAATCTTCCTTAAAAGACCTCCCTTAAAAATTGTGCTAGAAGTTTAACATGGTAAGGTCTATAAATTCAAAAGAAATAAATGTCATCATTCCTAGAGGACACACTTACATTTATAGAAATCACTGCATGCAAACTCACACCAGTAAGGATAAATTGTATGGCACAAAAGCCAATCGTTTCCGTACATGATACCAGAAAACAGGGTAAGTATCAAGAAAGGAGAACAAATTGTAAAACAGAGAAGTCAACTATTGTCCCATTTGCTAGAAGTCGTAGAATTTAAAATCTAAAAGTACTATTGACACTAGCAACAAACTAAAAATACTGGTGAATATATGAACAAATATATAAATATGTATATTTACACAGAAAGCAATAATCAAAAAGGCATGGTCATGTATGCCTGTAGTCCAGAAGAGGACACCAAATCTCATTACAGATGGTTGTGAGCCACTGTGTTGTTGCTGGGAATTAAACTCATGACCTCTGGAAAAGAAGTCAGTGCTCTTAACTTCTGAACCATCTCTCCAGCAAAGGAGGACCCTAAGAGGGACACTCATGGAGGGTCCCAGGATGGGGAAAGAGTGAATAGCCCTTGGGTAAATGAGAGGGGGGTTAGAGGGAGGAGATGGAGGGTGGGAACATGAGGGTTTGAGATGGCACAGTTGAGGAAGGGATGAAGACAGAGAGCAATAGACC
>NC_022020.1:13636299-13662960 GCF_000317375.1 Microtus ochrogaster | reverse complement strand
TCTCTAATTGTTTATGGCAGTTTTTTACCTCCTGTTTAAGGTCTTCTATTATTTTTATATAATTCACTTTTGAGTCGGTTTTTTCTAATTCTTCTGGAGTAGGGTGTACAATTCTTCTTATTTCGGGCTCCCTGGATTCTGGTGATGTCTTGTTGCCTTTCAGGTTGTTGGAGGAATTCTTGCATTGGCGCTTTCTCATCTCTTCCTTCAAATGGAGCCAGGAGAGGCCTGGTGTCTTGGACCTGTCTTTGTTGTGACTGACTCTCTGGGTGTATCTCTTCAGTGTAGAAGCAGGAACTGTCCCATCTGGATGGAACTCCTCAGCACCAAAACATGGGCGCCTGGTAGTCCAATGACCCATAAACAAAAGGGGGAACTTGGGGGGCAGGGTGCAGACAAGTAGAACACAGGACACCCTGCCGCACAAGCAGAAGGTGCACGTGCTCCCTTTGGGGGGGTCCTTGAGGCCTGCTGGTAGGCAGGCACTCACCACTCTGGGTGGGTAGCCTTAGTTTAGGAGCAGAAAACTGTTCCTGAGCAAAGGACCTTGCAGAAAACCCAGGCTTGGGGGCGGTTGTGTGTAAGAAAGACAGCCCTGCAGAAGGAGCTGGGGGAGGGGAATTTGTGCTCTCTTCAGGGACAATCCTCCCCTGGATAGCACACACTCACCCATCCAGATGGAACTTCTCAGCACCTAAACAGGGCTGCCTGGTAGCCCAATGATCTGGAGACAAATGGAAGAATGGAACAGTCAGGGCGGGATCCAGGAGAGCACAGGAGACCCTGGAGCATGAGCTGAAGGTTCCCTGGGCTCCCTTGCAGGGGACCTTGAGGACTGCCCGGTAGGCAGGCACTCACTGCTCTGGGTGGGTAGCCTTAGAGTAAGAGCTTAAAACTGTTCTTGAGCACTGGTCCTCGCATACAGCAGGGCAGGGTTGGGGGGGGTGCTGGGGGGCTGGGTCGTGCATAAGAAAGACAGGCCTGCAGAAGGAGCTGGGGGAGGGGGGTTTGTGCTTTCTTCTGGGACAATCCGCCCCTGGATAGCACACACTCACCCGTCCAGATGGAACTCCTCAGCACCTAAACAGGGCCTCCTGGTAGCCCAATGATCGGGGACAAAAGGAAGAACAGAATGGGGCAGGCAGGGTGGGATTCAGGAGAGCACAGGAGACCCTGGAGCATGAGCTGTAGGTTCCCCGGGCTCCCTTACAGGGGACCTTCCAGAATTATTTTTCCAAGAAAAAATAAATTAAAAAAAAATAAATAAAGATATCTTGATAGAGGAAGCCATTATGGGGTTAGGGAGACACCTGGTGCTAGGGGAATTCCCAGGAATCCACAAGAATGACCCCTGCTAAAACTCCTATAATAGTGGAGAGGGTACCTGAACTGGCCTTTCTCTATAACCAGATTACTGAGTACCACAGTTGTCATCATAGAACCTACATACAGTAACTAAGGGAAATGGATGCAGTGATCCTCAGCCAAGCATCTGGCTGAGCTCATGGAGTTCAGTTTGAAGAGAGGGAGAAGAGATGATATGACAAGGGGGGGAGGGGGCATCAAAATCATGATTGGGAAAACCAGAGAGCTGATTCAAGCTAGTGGAAGCTCACAGACTGTGGACTGACAGCTGTGGAACCTGCATGGGATGGAACTAGGCCCTCAGAATGTGGGTAACAGTTATGTGGCTTGATCTGTTTCGCGGGGGCGCTGGCTGGCAGTGGGACCAGGTCTTATCCTGGGTGTATGAATGGCTTTTTGGAGCCTATTCCTTATGGCGGGACACCTTGATCAGCCTTTATATGGGGGAGGGAGGGGTTTGTTCCTGCCTCAACTTGGCTAGACTTTGTTGACTCTCCCAAGGGAGGCCTTATCCCCTCTGAGGAGTGGATGGGGGATGCGATTAGGGGGGTGGAGAAGGAGAGGGAGGGGAAACTGGGTTTGTGTGTAAAATGAAAAAGAAATTTTTAATAACAAAAATCAGCTTCTAAAGAAAGGAAGAAGAGAGAGAGAGAGAGAGAGAGAGAGAGAGAGAGAGAGAGAGAGAACCTAACTAAGACACCAGCTGTTTCTCAGAATGTATGCAATTAGTTTTCTACTTAAGTTACATCAGATAAAGCAAGTATCACTCCACATCAGTGACAGGATTAATTGTCAACTTGACAGAATCTAGAATCACCTGGGGAAAAGGTCCCAGGGTGTGTGCCTGTGTAGGATTATTCTAATTATATTAATTGAGGAGAGAATTACTGTCCATTGTGGTATTTAGAAACTGCCTCACCAACTTGTTTACATAATTTAAGCCAAAAGATCACAGTCTTAATCCTAAAATCAAAGTCTTTATTTGATTTAAATCCGGTAGCTAAAAGATGCTGTCTTGAGAACAGGGAATCGTGAACTGTGTACGAAGAAGAGAAAGCAAAAGGAGCACTGGCATCCATTCTTGCCTCTGCTTCTTGATGGTGGGCTCAAACAGAGCAGCGACCTCTGGATCCAACTGCCTGGACTTCCTGCTGTTCTGGCCTTGAACTGTGAGCTGAAATAAAGCCTTTCTCAACTAACTCACTTTTGTCAGAGCTTTCTATCACAGTTATGAAAAAGAAACTAAAACAGCATCTTTTATCAATTAATCTGGTTTATATAAAATAAATACATTTAGTATTATGATTGTGATATTTTGTTTTAAATTATGAAAACAAGCTGGTTGAAGAAAAAGTGTGTTTTGTGCCCTTATTCCATGGTAGTTTATGGATAAGATGCTGATAATCAGAAAAAGAGAAAAGTATTAATCCTTACCCTGAGGCACTTTGGTCTGGTGGGGGAAATGCATTTGTAAATAACGAAATTTATCAACATAATTTAGAAGCATATGGCCTATAACGTCACAGAGGAAGCCTGCATATAGGTCACATGGAAGCCTTCTGACTTAATGCACCATAGATTTTCGCATATAAATATGTATTGCAGCATGTGCTTCTCTAATATTGCATTTAGAACTTTGGTGTTTATACTCAGGAGATAGTAGCGTGTATGTTATTTTTCATCAGATGTGTGTTTCTGGGTTTGGTATTAAGTCAGTGATGGTCCCACACACTCAGTAGGAAGTGTCCTTTCTGTTTCTGGAAAACGGGAGATTTTTCTCTTAGCTGTGGCACATCACTAGAACTCACAAATGAACCACCTGGTGTTTTGACTTTTGGAAATCTATTGTTAGCTTGATTCCTTTTATATATACACGTTTGTTTTTTTTTTTTTCAAGAATTAGCTGCTTTTCTTTGGTTCTTTGTAACCATTCCTACTCTGTAGCACAGCCTAGCCTAGAACTATACAATCCTGGTTGGGCTCCAACTCCAAACAAAGCTCCTGACAGCCTAGCCTGGAACTATACAATCCTGGTTGGGCTCCAACTCCAGACAAAGCTCCTGCCTCAGTTTTCTGAGTATTTGGATAACAGGTATCTGCCATGACTACCTGGGCTTTGATAAATTTTATCTTTCAAGAAAGTGTTCCATCTTAACCATCAAATGTGTGAGCATAAGATTATATAATTTGTCCTTAGCTTCCCTTCATGTCCTTGTTCTGGCCAATGATGTCTTCTGGTTCAGTTTTTAATTAATACTTCTTTTATCTTCTCTCTTGATTAGTTTACTAGATACTCTTTTGCTTGGGTCCAAATGAAATTTCAAAGAATCACTTTCATATTGTTAATTTTCTTTATTTGTTGTCTTATCTGGTTTCATTGGCTTCTGTCAAAATTTTATTATAGGACTTTTTATATTGAATTGGGTTTATTTTATACTTCTCCCTTTGTTTCTAAGGCAGAAGTTTACTTCTTTTAGATTTTTTTAAAAGGCAGGCATTATACACACACACACACACGCACATATTTATATATAATATATATATGTGTGTGTATAGTCAGGCATGTTAGTTATGTGTATATTTTTGATATAGATGTGTGTGTTTAGTCAGCATTTCTTTTGTCTTAAATTCTTTCTTTTTTATGTCTTAAATTTTTTGAGATGTATTTTCAGTCAGTTGAAAAAATGAATGTGTGTGTGTGTGTGTGTGTGTGTGTGTGTGTGTATTATGGTGTGCCCCACATTGAAACCGGAAGTCAATTTGGGGTATCTGTCTCTAGTCATTATCCACATTTTTAAAATGTGTATGAATGTCCACCCATCTGTACATCTGTGTACCACTTGCCTGGTATCAGGAGACCAGAAGAGGACATCAGATCCCTTGGAACTAGAGTTACAGATGGTTGTGAGCCACAATATGGGTGCTGAGAATTGAACCTGGGCCCTCTAGAAGAATCATCAGTGCTCTCTCTAGTTCTCAGCTCCTTTTTATTATTTGTTTGTTTATTTGTTTTTGCCTGTTGCTGAAATAGAACTCATAAGTTTGGACTTAGCCAGTGAGATTCGGAGACCTGCCTTTCTATAAGACTGGGGAGAGGGATGTGCAATTCTAGGCTTTCACACGGGCTTGGGAGATCTGTATTCAGGTCCTCATGCTTTGTGTGTGTGTGTGTGTGTGTGTGTGTGTGTGTGTGTGTGTGTGTGTGTGAGGTGTGTGTGTGACTGGCATTTTGCCAACTGACCCATCTCCCCAGTTCCTCTATTACTGATTTATAACTTAATTTAATGCGGTTTGGTATTTTTTTCTAACTATTTTTTAAGTTTTGTTCTCCAATCTAGAATACATTGTGCCTTGAACAACGTTCCATGTGCTGGTGAAATGGTTGTGTTTCTGGCTGTGGTTGGATCAGGCACTCCATAAATACCACTTGTTTCCAGTTGGCTTACAGAGTTGCTCAGAGCATTTGATTTCTTTGCTACTTTATTCCTCAGGTACTGACAGGGATGCTGAAGTTCTCACTTTCACAGTGACTTAGTTTATCAATTTGCACATTTTTATTGTTTTACTGATATTTTTTAATGCTCTCATTAGGTCCTATTATTGAAGGACACATGCTTAAAGAAGTATCGTTTCTAGCATGAAGGATGACCCACGGTAATTCTGAAAATACTTGGTTTTACTTATTTTTTTAAAGAACAATTTAATTGTCCAACTTTATTCTGGTACTTTTTACATAGCTTATATTTTCTTGAATCTTTATTTTAAACACAGTTTTTTATTAACTGTATTTTACAAAATACAGCTTTGTAAGTTTTATGCCTCGTACTGTGACCTAATCAACACTCACGGTTGGGAGATCATAGGAGGATTCTATTATTTCTGTTTTGCTAAATGGTCATGTAGCCAAAGTGCATTCTACATATTTATGTTTAGGCCCTATATATTTGTACTGCTTTGAACTTTGGCCAGAGATGTTCCATGTCGAAGTGGGTCATATGTGAATTCTTATTATTTTAGGTGAGTTTCATGTAGCCTGCACACAACTGACTCTTAATCTTATCTCTCCCATAACTATCTCTATCTTTGATTTTGTGTATTTAAACAAGTCACACTTAAAGAGATTAATCAATACCGCTGGTTCAATATTTTTCATAGTTGTATTTTTGTGCCATTATTATTTTTTTCTGGCGTTCTTTCCTCCTCTCTATTTCTTTGCTACTAATTTGAATTACTCATTTTGTATGATTCCATTTTTAATCTCCTCTTTTAGCACATCATTGTACCTTTAAGATTCGGTTAATAATAACCCTAGATTTTCTTGTTTATTTAAAGTAAAACTTTAAATTGAAGGTTGACAGATATGGGAAAAATCATGCTGATAATAAGGATGGAACCTAATGGGTTTTCACGGAGTGAGCCACGTGTGTCATTGCAACCTTGGTTAGGAAGCACAGCTTCCCTTTACCAGTCAAGCAACAGTGACCACTGTGTGGACCATACTCCAGTTTTGACATTGAAAATCATCCTTGTAGCTTAATCTTATTTGTTAGTTGTCCTGCATGTAATTCATAGTTGGTTATTTTCATGTGTTTCGTGTTCTCTGGTGATATGTTTAGAGACAGTCTATCTAAATATGAAAAAAAGTAGATGACTTAAATTGTGGGTGCTTCCCTCTGCATAGAACATCAGGTTGGTTCTTTCCAAGAGGTAGGTACATGGTAAGGCCAGTGTCATGACTGTTTTAGCTTCAAGGTCTTAGTTCAAAACAGGGTTTTCAGTCACATCTCCAATACTCTGCTGTTGCTCTGGGCCAAAGTATCCTGACTTCAAAATTGATATTAGGCCATGGGTGCAAAATACTGCTCCCCATAAACCAGAATTATTCATTGAAAATCTGAGTACCCAACATGGAATACATCCCTAAGAGTTATTTGTCAGGGCTTCAGAAGCACCCAAATTAGCCCATGTTACTGCCATTGCACTTGCCTGCTTGCCATAACTAGAGGAGGATGTGGGATATAGAAAAATCAAGCTAGACTGACCAGGAAAACCATTCCTTGCTGGATGGCTCATCTAGCATCATAACACACAGAGTAGGCTGCTGGGGAAGAAAATGAATGAATGTATCAACAATATTATACAGCACTGGACCCTCGCCACTGCAATCTAGACCTGTCTATCAAAGTGTGCTCACTGGTGTAATACTGGCATGAGAGGTAAAGACTGAACCAACTACTTTTTGCCTGGATATGAATTGTGCCCCACAGGAGAAGTTTTATGCCTCGTACTGTGACCTAATCAACACTCACGGCTGGGAGATCATAGGAGGATTCTATTATTTCTGTTTTGCTAAATGGTCATGTAGCCAAAGTGCATTCTACATATTTATGTTTAGGCCCTATATATTTGTACTGCTTTGAACTTTGGCCAGAGATGTTCCATGTCGAAGTGGGTCGTAGTCAATGTTTAGACTCATAACTGGTCAGAGTGCCACAAATAAATTAATTCTGAGTACTGAACTGATCGTAGGTCAGTCCATCATGTGTCCATCCTCTATCAATCAAGACTCAGGTATCTTGGAGTGGGAAGAGACAGAAAAATTGAAGAGTCAGCTGAGAGGGAGGAGAGCTGTAAAATGTTGACTTCTGGACACAACATGGCTGTTGCATACTTTGTCTCATAGTAGCTGTGGTTTTGCAGAAAACCAGTCGAAATTCCAGCAAGGATTGTGGAGGAACCCAAAGGCAGCACTCTTATTGGAGGAAATATTAGCAATGAATTGCTGTGAAGGAGGGACGTTACTTTCCTTTATGAATGTGGCAGCCTGTAGATTGCTCACACCCCAGTGGATGACCACACACAACGTACTTATGGGGAACATGATAAGCCTTGCGGTTATTAATAACACAAATTAAAAAAAAAATGAAAAAGAGGACTTGAAGGAGGAAAGGAAATGGGCTGGGGGCTTTAGGTGAAATTGCAGGTAGTACCGGTAGATGGATATGAATGATATGCACTATAAAAACGTATGAAACTTTTAAAGAATAAAACATCATTTAAAAAGTTGATATTGACACTGCTCTAGAATCATTTAAACTGGGTGTGTGGACTGCCAGCTGATTAGTTTTCAGATGACTTTGTGTGCGTGGGTGTGCGCATGTGTGTGTGTGTGAGAGAGAGAATATATGAACACGTATTTGTGTATGTGTATGTGTGTTTCATAGTCCCTGATCTCTGTACATGATTAAAACTAAGCACTGAGCAGCCTCAATTTATTTTCCTGCAAAAGGGCCCCTTCCAGCCTTCAGGCAGCTATAGCACTCGGAGAGTTCATATCGATTTATTCTTAAAATATATAAATCAATATTATGCCTCTACCTTGACTGCTTCAGCAAGAACATGCACCGACTTCACCACTACAGGTTCCTTAACCAGCTGAACAGTATTTATAAATGATAGACTTTCTGATTTTTAGAAAGTAATGGCCACATGGACATTTTGAAAAAGTTCAGAGGGATAAGGCATGAAATCATTTCCGTTTACTTGAGGGTCAATTCAACACTCTGATGAAATGACTACTCAGAACACTTTGATTCAAGGAATTCTTTTCTTTAAAAGATGTATTTATTTTTATTTTATGTGTAAGAGTGTTTGCCTGAATGTATATATCTATAACACATGTGTGTGTGTCCTGGTGCCTGAGGAGATCAGAAGAGAAAATTGGATCACCTAGAGCTGAAATTACAAATTATGATACCCTTCCTCGCCCTTCTCTCTCTCTCTCTCTCTCTCTCTCTCTCTCTCTCTCTCTCTCTCTGTGTGTGTGTGTGTGTGCATGCACACACCTGCTGGAAACTGAGTTCAGGACCTCTGCAAGAGCAGGAAGTGCTCTTAACTGCCTAGTCATTGCTCCACCCCATTCAAAGAATTTTTGAGTTTTCAAGGATCTCTGCTAATAAACAAATCATGTGTATTTGTTTTCAAAACGAACACACGTGTGAATATTTTCTGAAACAAAACTTTCTTCATAACCCATGCTCCATTGTGGATGAAAATAAGTTGTTCTATCTTCTCATTTTGTTGGGGGTTTATTTCCATAGCCATACTGGGTTAAAATTGTTAACTTAAACTACTTTCACAATTCTGATGAGTTCATAGCTTTGTTGTTCTGATTGGGCTTGCTATTACGTTATCTGGATGACAAAATTTGTACACCTTGAGCAATGGTATGTAAGTTGGCCCTTGTGTTCAGTTTAATATAAAAGTAGTATTTCCTCAAGTGAGAGGAGACTGAGGCATTCCTCTGGTGTTTCTGTTTCATCTGGTTAGCAGAAGGGGGAAGGAAATGGTTTAAAAAGAATTAGCTAAGAAATGTTTTTGCAGAAAAGAATTTTTTAATTTATCTGTCATTTTTAAAATTTTATATAAACAATGAGACCTTAAAATGTAGGGTCTAAATTCTTACAGTTTGGTTTTTGTTTGCTTGCTTGTTTTGTTTTTAAGCAAAAAAAGTTAGTTAAACTCTTTCCCAAAGACCGAAAAATAGAGAATTTTAAAGGAAGGGAAATCTGAAATACCTTGCTCTTCAGTCTGACTGGTGTGATCTGAGGTGCATGGCAGAGTGGTTCCCATAGTTCCCTTTATACCTATGTCTGTATTGTTGCTGATCTTTTAGAGATTTCAGATGTCTGAGCTCAGATGTCTCCCTTGTAAAAACTATTTCAGGAGTCTGTGGTTTTAGCCAAGAAATCTCTGTGCCATTCTTGTCATTTTTATTCTGCAAGTTTTAGGACAAATGTCCTAAAATGATTTATCATCATTATAAATAACACATAAAGGCTGGAGGATGGCAGGAAGGCATGACTTGGTTCATTCAGTGACAGTCAGGCTGGGGATGAAAAACAATGACAAATAGAATGGGATGAAGACAAAGAGTATGTTATCCTAAACCTGACTCTTTTTTTGTCCATAACAAAATATTCTTAGAAGAAACTGAAAATCCAGCAATGATACTGTCCATTGAGTTGAAGATGAATATGTGGATTACTATTAAAAGATATATATGATAAGCCATATGGCTAGAGAAAAACAGCAATATTTGGGACCAGAAAAAATATTTTTTTCTCTGTTAAAGGGACATGAATACCAGACTGTTAACTTTGGACTTTAGAGTTATAGCAGCAAGATGAAATGTCATGGGGATAAATGTTGAATGAATCCATATTTGGCTATAGCAGGAGCTTGCTTACAGAGGTATGTAAATTCTGTAGGAATTATAGACAAATTCAGCAGATCAACTAGATGACCAAATCTGATGATTTTCTGGTTTGTGCACGCAAGTAGTCAAATAGAAATCAAATACTGACCAGTGTACAATATTTAATTATGGTTTCACTAGATATAAATAATAAAAGTACAAAGGCCAAACAGTAAATATAAGATCATTTTTCTCTTTTTGAGAGGGGATAGAATACAGATATTGATAACATAGCCTGTAAATAACAGCGTGTTTTTCTGAGTTTTATGAATGACAGTCTTGAGTGTCAGGATATCACTTGAGACTGCTCTGTAACCCAGGCTAGCTTGAAACCCATAGTAATCCTCCCCATTACAGATATGAGACCCGATAGCTGGCATAGCAAATTTTCTCGTTGGAGATCTATAACATGCCAAACAAGATATCTTCACAATTTCTTGAGGGTAGTCAACAGGGAAGAAGTTAAGTAATAGGATCAGATTTTTAACTATTTCATATAAACTATCTTGACTTTTTTCCTGTCCTTACGAGTTTCTGGTTTAACTGGACTTGTGTTTGACTTTGAGAGATATCAGCCAGCTGAGTTGGATGGGCTTTCTTCCTCGCCATCCTTTCCTTTGTGAAGTCCATTAAGAGACTCTTTAACACCAGGATTGGCCATGATGCTCAGAACCTCCCTGTTTCAAAGCAGCAGGTCTACCCATCATGATTTCTAGTTTAGTGTAAGGACTCAGATTCTCTTACCGACACAGCTCAGCAGACAGTTTCTACCTAACCCCTTTAGGATTACAGTTTTAGCCTATCTGCAGGTCCTAAGCTAATCTGGAAGACGACTAACGGAAAAGCATCTAAATCTTTACTATTTAAGTTTCCAGTGATCTTAAGACCATGTAAATTTTGGAATTCATTAAACAATCTTGATCCATCCAAATTGCTCCACTGTTTTTCTCAGGCATTTCCCGCTACCAGTATTCTATTCATAGGAGCCAACTTTTGCTACTCAGTGAATGACTATCTATTTCAGTCATGGTGGACTGGTATCGAAAATCAATATCACACGATGGAGGTTTCCCTTCTGTAGAGGGATGTGGGTAGAGGTGATGTCATTCATTCCTCTGGCTTTAAATTTCCTGTATTTATATCCTGAGCCCAGACTTTTCACTGTAGTTCAAGCTTCTAAATTCAAATGCCTGCAAGAAAAACTCTCCTGGTATTTCAAATTTAACTCCTCTGAAATTAAATTCTTTCTTCCTGCCTTTCCACCCCAACCTGCTTCTGCTCCTCCCTCAGCCTCCAACTCCCAATCTGTTCCTGCTTTAAACTCCTCTCTGTAAGCCAATGCCTTCATTAGGCTCACTACCCAAGCCTGAAACCAGACAGCCTTCTACAACTCAACCCCTTTGCTGCATATAAAACCCGCCATTGCATTAGCTGACCTGCTTTGCTATATCAAAATACCACATGCTAGAGATCTCTTAGACAATGAATTTGTTTCTTTCTTACAGTTCTGGGAATTAAGTTGAAGATCAGCATGCTGGAAGATTCGATGTCTAACTTTATGTTCAATTTTCACATGATAGATGTCTTAGGACACAAAGTTCCATCTCCATGATCATTTTTTTTTTTTTTTGTCAACTTGACACACACTGGAGTCACTTGGGAAGAGTGGAGCTTAGTTGAACAATTCTCTGCATCAGATTGGTCTGTGGAAGGTTTTCTTAGTTAGCAACTAATGTAGAAGAGTTCAGCCCACTGTAGAACATGCCACCTCAGGGCAGGGTTTTATGGCATGTTCTGGCTTTTTAGGACCCTAGTCTATATGGATGCATAGCTTCCTGGGCCTGGATGTAGCTGGGAGGGCCTTGGATTTCCCACAGGGCAGGGTTCCCTACCCTCTCTCAAGCAGGGAGAGGGAGGGAGGAGGGTGAGTGGGGGAGCGGGAGGAGATTGGGAGGAAGGGAGGAAGTGTAAATTTTTGAATGGAAAAATAAAAACTAAATAGAAAAGCATGTTTCCTACCTGGCTTCTTCTTTGAACTCCTGCATTGAGGTATTGTCTTCACTCTCTTCAGTGGTAGACCATGTTTGGAACATGTAGACCTAATGAAACCTTTCTTTCCCAAGTTGCTTTTGGCCAGTGTTTATATTACAGCAAAGGAAAAGCAAACTAGGAGAGTTCCCATCATTGATTTTTTTTTCCCCAAAGTCAGTATCTGCTGTAGGAACTTCTTCAGCTAGTAGCCTTTAAGTTACCAGCCCATTTACATACTATAAATGCCAATGTAAAGTGAATGCTTCCTGTCTCTTGCTGCTGCTGGATTCAGTTCCTGTTTCCCTGTTTGTGCAGAGGACTGTGATCTGTGAGTGTACCCCTAAATAAATAACCCTTTACTTATAGTTCAATTCTGAGCTAGTGTGGGATTTCTTTTAGCATCCTTCTTCAATTTAGTATCTTCAGATGTTATCACATTGAAGATTAAAATTTTTACATGTGAATTGTAAGAAGGACACAAACATTCATTATATTCCTATTTAAGACCTGTTCTACATCTAAAATATCTTTAACCCATCACTTCTTTCCTTCTTCCTTCTTGTTATCATGAGAATACATCACCACGATTTTCATGTAAGCTGCTTCAGCATCTAGAAATTTCCTTTCTGGCTCTCTGTTTTCAAGCACGTGCCCTTTTAACCCTTTGTTTTTGAGGAGCCAGTGAAATTCACAAAATTCCACATCATGTGAATGTACTGCTTTAAACATTCTTTCTTTTGGTCTTCCGTTGGGCCAACAATAAAGAAAACACACATCTCAATCATAACAAGCACTGTCCTGCAAGAGCTGACTGCCAAAGATGACTTCAGTATCACACTCTGCTTCTCTCTTTCCTGGCTTCTTGGAATATGTCAATAACTCTTTTATTTTGGCATATGTGTGCTCTGTGATCCCTCTTCCAGTTTCTTGTTGTAGTTGGTTACTGTGTATCATGGCATATACCAATGAGGTACTACCCACTCAGAAAGATACGCATTACGCTTGTCCAGTCCTCCTGCTCAGCACTGCCCACCTCCTGTATCACCGTTGTTTCTCTCCCTAGTGCAAGCCTCAAGGCCTAATTCCTGCCTTCTTTACTATCCATTTTCCATTGGAGTACTTAAGTTTTGTGTGATGAAGAGCCTGCATGTATATTCATCTTAAGCAAACGAACTGGTTGCTCATGATTATTTGTTGAGTACACATGTGAGTCAAATGCATTCAACAAAGCATTTTTATTTTGACCTATGGCCCTATATATCTGTCCTTGCCATAATTTGTTGATGAGCCTAGAGATTCATTAATAGTTCTGGTTGATATATTAAGTGCAAGGTTTTTTTTTATGAAATATAAATTGACCACAGGATTGAAAGAAATTTAACTTCTGTGACAAAGTCATATTAATTTTGGCATATTATGGCTAAAATTTTGGGCATTATAAACTTAAAAATATTTTTCCTACAATCATGTCTGTCTTTTTCATTATCTACTTTTCCCCCAAGCATACTAGGCCCTAGGTTAGGCTCAATTTGAGGGTTGGTGCTGTATGCTGTATATGAAGTATAGAACCACTGTTTGGGGAGGTAAGCTGTATAGCAATTCTGAAGGGCATCACCCATTAAATTCAAGGCAACTGGTTTAGATCTTCTTTATATATAAAGAAGAGGTTCAATATAACACTCACAGCAGGCCTGGGAAGACCTAACTCTGAGAACTTAAGATAAAACCGGAGTGAATGGCTGAAGAAAGGTTTTAATTGTTAGGGATTGCACCCAAGGTGGGAGGGATAACCCAAAGCTTTTTGCCCAGTTTTCCCAGCCAATAATGCAAACAAATGCAGAGCCAAAAATAGTTCCAGTGCCAAAAATACGATCACAAACTTTTGGAAGACTGGCCCTGAAATTCCTTTGTTCCAGTTTGAATAGTCTTTCCATAATTATTTACTTCTTTCCATGAAGAAATGTAGATGTTATATAGTCTACTTTAGCACACTGGGGCTTTTCGTTTCTGTATCTCATTTAGTTAATGGAAATGAAGGTTAATGCTGTGTTTTTATCCTGTCACTCACTTAGGTTGAGGTGCTCCGAAGTCCGTACACTATGTTGACAGGGATACTTATAAATACAATGCATATATGTATGTGGTACATTCCTGAGATCTGCTAAATGAGGATAAAATTCACTCAAACATTATTCAGCAAAAGTCATTAGAAATAGATGCTTCTTCATTCCCCTCCCCTCCCCTTCTCCTCCCCTGCTCCCTCTCCTTCTACCCCTCCTTTGTCATGAACCCAGCATGTAGCTCTGATTATCCGGAACTCACTATATAGCCCAGGCTGGGCTCACCTTGACATCAATCTTTATGCCTCTGCCTCCTGAGCACCAGGAAGACGGGACTGGGTACCACTCTCAACTTCCATACCCATTTCTTAATCACTTGGTACAGGATTTATCCATCAGGTCAGGGTTATTTTAGAAAGCAAGAGAATATGACTTTTCAAGGGTCATACAATCAAATTTCTCTTTGAACATGGGGGACATAGTCGTCTTAAGTGTGTAAATACAGCACTAGGTACAGTGGGATTTTCATGACTCAACAGAATATTCTCCAATTCTAAGTTGCTGTCACCCTCTGCTGGGTCAAAAAAAGCACACAAAATTTTATTGATACTACACAAAGTAAAATAATTAAGAAAAATAGTAAATACCAGTGTACATTATAAATTTTGTTTTATTATTTTTAATTTTTGAAGCAGGGATCTTAACAAGTACTGTATGCCAAAGTAAGGTATATGTCTTAGTATAAAAGTCATTATTAAGAGGCTTTTGGCAGGAAACAATATTTTAATTTGAATATTCCAGGAAGGGTGCTTCCTGGTCCCAAAAGTACTTAAAGACCTCTCAAATATCGGAAAGACCTATCCGAATAGAGACACATCAAAAAGAACACGTAACTATGGACCAACATGTCTGATGACGAAGTCAGCTTCATAGAACTAGCTTTCGTTTGAGTAGATGAGTACCCAGAACCGAATACCCGTTCAGAAATTCTGGGAAACAAATGGACGATATATAACAAACCTGTATCTCTCTGCTTGGAATCATGCATGCCCTATCTAGAAAACTAGAAACAAAACTTTCAGAGCTGTTCTTGACAAACACACCACACCTAGAAGGGCAATTAAAAAACAGTCCTTCATTTGTTCATTCCTTATGTTGGTATATTTAAGACACTCAGGTATTTTTAAAACAGCGCCGCGCGAGCGATCTAAAGGCAAACAGTAAAATCCATCAATTCAAAGTGTCATCCTCTCCCTGAGAGGTGGTAGATTTGTGACTACTCTTTGACAGTAGCGTCTCTGAGTTCTACTGAACCCTCTTTATTCAAAAATTCAAGGACTCAGGACAACCCATTTATTGTACCATTCTTTGATGCAAAAGGGAGAACTAAAAAGAATAAAGCAGTAAGGGTGGCCTCTCGAGAAGCAGAGCCCTTGTAGGAATCCTGCAAGTTAATGAGAATTCACCCAGGACTCAAGAGCTATGGAGAGGGAGAGAAAGGAGGAGACAGGGGGGCGGGGGCAAACCTCTTCCTCTGCAGCTGGCCCTGTCCCTCATTTGTTGCTCCAATAAGCAGTAATTAGGTCCTGAGCTAATGGTGTCAGCTGATCTGCTGTTTTTAGGCTAGACCCAGAGGAAATCTCCATGGAAACCCTGCTGGACTCGTCCCCCACCTGGATGCCTCCAGCTCCTTTCTGCCACCTGGCTGCCGCCCGGCCCGCTGCTACCTCCTCCTGCCTCTAACCTGCAGCCTGCAGCATGCGCACTGCCCCCGGGATCCCTAAATGGGACAATTCTGCCCGTGACGTCAGTGCCCAGCCGTCTCCACAGAAACTTTTGTCCCATTGGCCAATCAGAGAGCTTGGAAGGGGCCTAGGGGTGGGGGGTGGGAGGAGAGGGGAGTGGGAGGGGTGGGGGTGAGGGGAGAGGCGAGAGGTTTAGTGTGTGGAGCTGCTCGCGCAGCGCCCCGGCTGTCAGTCCCAGCTGGGGCCGCCGCTAGACCTTCCCAGAGACGCGCACCCCCGCACCCTGCGCCCCGCACACCCTCGCTCGACCACACACACGCACACGCTCAGCCTGGCCGCGCGGGAGCCACTGAGCAGCCTGAGAGCAGCGGGACCGGCTGCGGGCGGAGGACTGAGCTGCATTCCCACCGGGGCTTTCGCCTGGGAAACCGAAGCGAGTCGCCAGGGTGGGCTCGGACCCCTCAAGGAAGGCGGCGCTGGTCGGGCCATCGGGCTGGCTGAGAGGATCCCTGCGACCCGCGGGGGCATAGGCAGGGAGTGCAATAAAGAGGAGCGGCCGCAAGGAGCAGGACTGGAACTCCCCTGGTTACTGAGCCGCCGTGACACGAGGGTGGAAACCCTGATGGAGGGATCGCTGACTTCGTTTGCTTGGGAAAATCGTCTGGAGCAACTCCGATTTGGCTCCTCTGAGCAGCGGAGGGGGGTCCATGACGTGGCAGTGGGAAAATAGACAACCGAAACCTCCCGCGTGAACAGCAAACTATAACCCAGGGAGGGGGAACGACTGCTCTCTGCATTTTAATTTCACGCAAAAGGTTCTGTGCGGTAAACTTATTTCCATGTCTTGTACCCACTTCAGCAGAACCCAGAGGGTCTTATCTTGGGGACACCGTCATTATCCCGGAGAGCCCCAGCCAGCGGCCTGCCTTCCTGCTCCCACATTCCCCGGACCGGATTCCTGTTTGGGGTACTCCATCCGTCCTAGACAACTATGGTCAGGTGTCTATGAATATTGGGCCAATTTCTGAAAACTAACTCTTACAACCTACCTGCGAGCTGGAATTTAGCCCAATACATCTGAAGAAAGGGCATATTGAGTCATTTTTGGGATACCTTCGTGTTCTTTTAAATTCCTGTAAAACGGGATCTGATAGGCTGGCCAACATGACAGGTAAGAACTTTCTGTTTCTCTAGTCCTGTCACGGAGAAGGCCAAGGCTGAGCAGGACCCAGCAAGGAGGAGAATCCAGGGACCAGTGTGCCCTTCGAGGCTAGCCAACTGAGGGCTGCTTTCGCTAGAGGCGCAGCCCTGGCTCCTGGACCATCCACTGGGGAAGCTTCTGGGGCGCGCGCCAGGAGATTGTCTTGCGCTCCGCCTGCCCTGCCCTGGACACATCCCTGGGGCGAGGCATCTAGGGACCACCTCAAGTCAATATTGGGATTTTTAATAAACCAAGGAATGGGATTTTAATTATTCAGAAACCCAGCTCCTCTGGGCCAGCTGCTGTTGGGATGGTGCTGATCACACAGTATTAAACGGACCCTCCGTTAAGGGCACCAGAAAAGCGTCCGAGACATCCTTTGCAATTAGGAAAGAACCAGACTTGGTAGCACAGGGCATTGATTGCTGGTGCCCATCCGGACCCTCCTCCTCTCTCCCTGGTCCTACCCCCCCCCCCCCACCGGAGGCAGCCTCCCGCGGCTCGGCCAGGACCTCGCGTCCTTGCATCGTGGCCTGGGCTGCATATTTCATGAGCCCGGGGTGAACAGGTGCGAAGTGCGCTGGGAGCATCCGGCCCACGGCAGCGCAGGGGGAACATGGAGAGCGAGCGAGACATGTACCGCCAGTTCCAGGACTGGTGCCTTAGGACTTACGGGGACTCTGGCAAGACCAAGACGGTGACCCGTAAGAAATACGAACGGATCGTCCAGCTCCTCAACGGCTCCGAGTCAAGCTCTACCGACAATGCCAAATTTAAATTCTGGGTCAAATCGAAGGGTTTCCAGCTGGGCCAGCCGGATGAGGTCCGCGGGGGTGGCGGCGGCGCCAAGCAAGTGCTCTTCGTGCGGGTCAAGACTACGGTGAGCCGCCTTCTCTGTTATTTGTCTGCTGGAGCAGCCCGGAAGGGAGGGCGGAGAGAGGGGAAGGCAGGGAGATGCTGGAGCCACTGTTGGCTCCTTGCCCCCCCCTCCAACCCCCTCCCCAAGTCCTCCACAGACGCAGTGGCCGGGCGTGATTTCCCTTCTAGAAAGTCTTTGTGGTCCTTTATTTTAAAGCAATAGCGAACCCGCAGAGCTGGCGGCCCTGCCTGCCTTGGGGCTGCGCTGCGGGACGGGGCTTGAAGCTTGCCTTCACCGCGTTTGGTGGTGCCTGGTGTTTCCCTGGCCAGGCCATTGTCCCATGCCCTTCGCTAGGCGCCTGGCGCGTGTCCTACTTCCGCCAGGGCACCTAAAGGCCAGGCTGGAAGCCGAGTCACACGCTCTGATAACGAGGCTGATGGATAGGCTACTGTGTCTCTTTATTGGCACAAAGCACGAATGCTGCGGTTGAGGTGTATTTGGGGCTTTCCCCAGGACACTATTGAGTTTTGTTGTGAGAACGCCAGCGGGGAGACACAGGACAGTCCGCGCGCCTTAGTAGCCCCCTGAGATCCTAGCCAGGATTGTTTGGTTGGCAGATAAGATCCTGGACATTCCTCCTCCCCGCCCCCATTCCCTTCTTCACTCCCACCACTGAAGCTTCCAGCTAGGCAATGCACAACAAAGAGATGGGTTTGGGCGCGATTAAATGGTGTGTTTGTTCCTCTTTCTGGGTTGGTTCTAGTCTTTTATCCACAAAGCTGTAGTGAATGAGGAACCGGCTGTGAGACCGGTATATTTCATCCTAAAACGTAGATGCCTGTGGGGCTGGGAGGCTTCAGCAGCATCCGCTTCCTTTGCAAGAAGATGGGAACAGGGGTCTACAAGTAAGATATCAGGTCAGATGTACAACACCTAGCTGCCTCATGATGGGTACTCACCTAGAATGGGGGTGGAGCAGCTATCTGGCACCCTTTGTATTTTTGTCTCGCTTGGGGATTCGTTGAGCTTTGCTCCTTCCTCCCAATCCTCCCCCCCCCCTTTTTAACTGGCGACTATTTCCCAGTGCACAGCTCCCTGAGGATCTTAGAAGGAAGGCTTCTGGAGGAGAAGGCTGTGCTTTCTCTCAGGAGAATGAAAGACACTTTCAAGCTCCGTCTGGAGGACTCACTCAGGTTTGAAAAGAAGCTTTTGCTTCCCCCAAGATTATTTGGGAATGGTTGCTTGGATGATGGAGGTTTCTTTTGGAATTTATCTGGAAAATTTGAAAACACGGGTGGACTGGAAACACAGAAAAGTTTTTTCCCCCTTCTTCTTGAGGTTCAGTTGTTGAAAGATTTGCAGGAGATAGATGTCAACGATGCTTTTGCTTTCTCCTGTAGCGCAGAGCGCTGCTAAAGACATTGGTGAGGCACTGGCTTGCCTTGCTGGATGAAAAGGACCAGTTTGGCATCATTTAGAGTAAGGTTTCTTTACATCTGCATGAGCCAGAGTGTGTTACAGAGACGAATTGCTTTGTTTCACTTGGATGGGGACTAATGCTAAGAGTGGACAGGAAAAATAATTTATTGTTAAGCAGAGTGAATTATAATTCTAGCCGAGTGACTAAAATGTTGTTATATCTTTTTAAAGTACTATTTAACATGGTCATATATCAATATTATAGATTAGATTAGATTATATTATAATCATGGCTAGCCAGAAAGTTTTTTCAGTTTTTCATTCTTTCTGTGTTAAATTTAGATTCTCTGTTTGGGTCCAAGTGAGTTCATGCTTGTATGGATTTGATTATAGCCGTTATATGTGTTAGAATATGTGTCCCTTTGAAGACTAATTAAAATTCTAAATAACACAAGTTGTATAAAGGTTGTGCAGGCACCTAGATAATCGTGGGTGTGAGTTATTCAAACCAGCATTCACATGCTGTGACTCTTATATTTTCATGTCAAAAAATAAAGTGGAGTTGTTAGAGAATTACTGCTAAGACACCTAATGGAGAGTGACAGCTGCAGGGGGATAATAACGTAGCACGTGTTTCTCTTTTCAGTAAAGATTCCATATATTAATGGGAGACAATGCGATCTGCCAGGTGATATTGTTAAATGACTTCCGTGCAGTATTTAAAGCACTCTGTGTTCCATTCAAGCCTATTTTGAAATGTTGAATAGGATTTTAATTCATGAGCTCTTCTACTGTTCTTTATGAAAAATTTTCTGCTGCTCCTGACACAGAATTATAGGCTCCACCTTCTCTGAGAGGCAGCCAATCACAGTTTCAACCAGTTAAAAAAATAAATAAAATATCCCTTTTATCCTCTTTCCCAATGTCTGAATGCATTTTCCCCTAAACACATATACACACGCACACACACACATATTCATTTGCCATCATCATGACACGGATACAAAAAGAAATACGTTTTCTTTTCATTCCAAGCGTGTATATTGCACACGTTGGTTGAAATGAAAAACTGCCCGTGAATGGTACTTTTGAGCAGATGGAGAGTCACTCTGAGCTCCTTGAGGTCTGAGGGACATTGGGTAGCTTTCCTTTTAGTGAGATATGCTTTGCTCCTGATGCTGCGTCATTCCACTGCTGCTGGTAATTAGACGTCATTATTGCAGCCAAAAGGAAAAGAGAAAGAGGAGAGGACAGGCCTGAGCTAATTAACTACTTTTATTTAATGAAAGAGAGACAAATAGCAATTGGGAGGGTACATAAGAACAGACTAGACACACTACATAGATTTAATTGCAACAAGGCAGTCTGTCAATCCCATAGTTAGAGGATCTGGGTTTGCCTCTTACTTTCTCGAGAGAATAGACACCGCTTTGCAGGGGCTCTTGCCCTCCGAACCCCAAAGCTGAAAACTGAGCGTGCAAAAACGGATTCAAAATAAAAACTGTCAACAACTGGAAAGGATAAGTATGTCCTTCAATACTTTTCCTGGCCAGGGGACCTTTCCATCACTGATGTTTAGATAACTCAGTGGCTGAAACAACACTAGTTGGTCACCAAGCAACCCCATTCTGCAACTCAGCCATCTTAGGTCTGGACGGGGACCTGGATGTGTACGCTTATGCAGTTTGCTTAACATCCCATCTGCTTATTTTTTGTTTGATTTCATGCTACTGCTCTTAGTACAGTTTTAAAATTAAAAGCTCTGTCCAAAAAAAAAAAAAAAAAAGCCTCAGCAAATATCTGCCGGTGATCGTAGCAAACTCAGTCAGAGACAATATCAAATAAGCAGGAGTATGACTGCTATCTTTACTACTTTGATAGTTCTTTAGACGCTTTTGATTCTGATTGACACATTGTTTTTTGACAACCATTAATTGAAACACAGTCACAGTCTGAATTACCACAATATTTTTTTCCACTTGATAGTATGGATGGTAAGATAAAAATAATAAAAAATAATCTTTCTTTCTGCATTATGACTAATGCACTATCTTGTACTTTAAAAAAACCTCATTACATTGTATAAAACATTAATGAGAAATTTAGTAATTCCATGTTTGCAATCCTTCTTTTAGCTTTAAATCAGTGAATACTCTATAATCAAATCAAAGACTAGTTCCTTGACCTATGTTTGTAGGGTAAGAAACCAAGCTGTAAGCTTTGCTTCCCTATACTCTAATCTATATTTACTTTACTGTGGAGCATAAAATGAAATTTCTTCCACAAAGGAATATGCAGTGTCTTTAGTGACGCAATTTAAAAATGATGATTTATTCCATCCTGCAATCTGTAGCCTCAGAGTTCACATTGTTCTTGCTGTGCATACTACTAATTGATGAGTGCAAAGTGATGACAATGAATATTCATGGACAAGATCATAAACAGTTAACATTTTGTTAGTTCTCTGACTATGGTGTGCATCACAAATCCTTTATTCTAACTGGGGTGAGAGAAATAATAACTTCAAAGAATCTTCACCTACTTTCTCCTCTTCTAACAGCATGCATTCAGAAACATCTCATGTATTAGACCATCATCTGGAATTTGCTACAGATCTCAGAGAGGAGAAACCGTGCTCACAATCCATTATGTTTTGTGCCTATAAGAGACATAAGTCATCAAGGTGGTCATGTTTTTGTTAATCTATTCTTAGATAGAACTGGGTTCCTCTGACATAGCCAACAAAATAACATATCATATCTACAACATCAATTCTGGGAATGAAGTAGGGTCCAGAAATAATGCCAGCAATGCTGCTTATGGAACATCCTCAGTAGTTCCTTGTGGCATTGTCCTGAGAAACAACCATCTATGATCTTTCTTGTTCAGTGTCAGTGTAAGCTCTAAGACAGTGGGGACCTTCAGTGAAGGCCACTTGTGTGAGTGTCAAATGGCAGGACACTTAGATCTAAACACCTCTGCGTATAAGGACTATGTGAAGACAATCCCCAGATGAGGACCCTAAGAAAATAACTCTTAACTTTTACATCCATTCTTTATCATCTTAATAGTAAATACAATGGGAGGGCTGTCGACAGTAGTAATTACCTATTTCTTCCTCTGCCATCTGAATACTTTGCTTCAGGATTTTATTTTGTAGACTCACTGCACAAGATGGAAAAGGTGAGGAAGCGGAACCTGAGATATGCAGCAGAACTCTCAAGACCTTCAGTTTTGTGTTAGGATCACATAGATATTTCCCCCAGTGCTATTGTGTTTGCTAAGACTTCTACTAGTATTGTCTAAATAAGAATGATCAAGATGAATCAATCCACTGTGGTTTAGGTCCATTCTTTTTTCAAAATCTCTGTATGCCAATATAAAAATAATGGAAACTAGTTGCAGGAAGCAGGGTTGTCCCTTCTAGGCAACTATCACCATCAGCCAATTACTTTGTTGTCTCTAAGAATGCATATAGCAAAAGCAGTTTAGATATACTGATTAATAGTTGTATAAAGAGAGACAGACATAATATCACCAAACTGGATTTGCAATGTTATGCTTATTCAAGTTAAATATACAATGTTACCAAAATGTAACAAAATGTATGAAATAAAAAATGCTAATAAACAAAAATTAAGAGAAAAAAAATAAGAAAAACCAAGTGGTTGAATTACTTTGTTCTTTATGTGAAAATTACAATTGACTATGTCATTATAAACTTTCTCCCATTATAAAAGGCAGGAAGATTTTCCTTTCCTCTTAGCTCCTTGTCACTTGGCTCCTGGTTTATACTACATTTATTAGGTTAGATTTATTATGTGTTTCATATAAAATATTTATTATATAGTGTAGTTCTGTATGTGCTGTCAAGGTTTTCATATTTATGTTATAGAATTTGGCTCTCACAATGTTTTTCTTTGCTTATGTCTAAAACTATCTCATGTATTTTTACCTAGTTTTCTTTATCACTAATTTTTCTTAAATCTACCTATCATTTTTTCCCTAATGAATGGCTTTGTGGTGTGTTCTTTAAGGCTTGTGCTAATTGGAAATATTCTTTCTTGGCCTCTACACCTAGATAACAATTTAATAATAGGTTCTTCCTGTTTTCCAACAGAACTTTACAGATATCTCTTGTGTTTTGTTATGAGGAAAATATAATTTTCCCAGTTTCATAAGTTGTATGCTTCTTCGTCACTGTAATTAAATCATTTCTCTAAGATGTGTTTGAACTCTATTTCCCTATATTTTTATAGGTGATCACACTCATGCGTTGTCTGAGTTTTTTGAAGATTGCTGTGTTATATGTTCTACTGTTGTATTTCCACCAAGATATTTCAAAGCATGACAGTTGAAAATAGACCAGATGACATTTTTCTTCATATCCTGCCCCATTCTAGTTTCTATAAACTGGATTCTCTATTTAAATTCTCATTTTCCCCCATGTATAGAAACACAGTTGACTTTTTCATATAAGCTAAAAGTCTGTGTGGCATGGTGGGTTTGCTTTCTTTTGTCAGTTCTTGAGGATCGTGTTCCATTCCTGCCACTGACTCCTAGGTCTTGTAGCTCTCAGATTCTCACCAGCAGTATGCACTATAGGATGCTCCAGTTGTTTGGTGATTTGGTCATTTCTCCAAAGCTGTTTTGAAGATAGAGATTCAAACTCAACCATAACCTGACTAATGTGGTATTTGGTTTGTGCTCATTACGAAAGGAATAAACCTTGTTTACTAGTTGTATGGCCAGACATTCCTATTTATGTCCATATGAAAGGAATCTTTTCTCCTTTCTCTATACTTATATGTTTGTCTATCTGCCCATCTACTCAACTAATTATTAAAATATATGAAATTGAAAGTCTTCTTTGTTTTGTTTTTTATAGACAGGGTTTCTCTGTGGCTTTGGAGCCTGTCCTGAAACTAGCTCTTTTAGATCAGGCTGGCCCCAAATTCATAAAGATCTGCCTGCCTCTGCCTTTCTAGTGCTGGGATTAAAGGCATGTGCCACCACTGCCCAACTGAAATTGAAAGTCTTTATCATTTTAGTTGTATGATAATTACCGTTAACTATATTCACATTTGTGTGTATGTGTGTGTGTTTGAAACATTTCTTATATTCTGTATATTCATTTCCCTTTTATTTCCCCTCTAACTCCTAAATTTGTCTTTTTGTAACTGACTCATTGTGCTTAAGGCAAGGTATTCAGGATTCACCCATGCTGCAATATAGTACAGAATTTTCTTTCTTTTCACACTTGAATAATATTCCATTGAAGGTGTACAACCATGGTTTGTTTAAGCATGATTCTAATGACTATGCTGGCTGCTCCCATTTCTTGGTTACAGTGAATACCACTGATATAAAATTGTAATACCCGAATATTAAAGAAACAAATTTTAAAATAAATATGAAGATATTTGACTGTGGGATCATCTGATAGTAATAATTATGTTATTATTATTACTTTTGGGTTACTAGCAACTATTTTCAGTGTCAGTCATAGCCTTTTTCAGTTCAATCTATAGTCACAAATATGAGCGCTCTTTAAGGCCATCTTAAAGAATGGCCAACTATTGACTTTATTTTCTCTCAAGAGTTCTTCAGTGTTGGGGCTAGAGAGATGATCAGTAAAAGAAGCATATACTGTTCTTGCAGAGGACCTGGATTCAGTTCCTAGCCCCACCATGGGCAGCTCAAAAGCACCTGTAATACCAGACCCAAGGGATCACAAGTCCTCTTCTGGCCTCTAGCCTCTGGAGGAACTGAACTTATATGCATCCCTCCCCCACGTACACATTTGCACATAAATAAAAATAAAATATCTTCAAAAAGTTTCAGAGATCATATATCATTTTTAATGTGATTGATGATAATACTATATTGATACTTTATGCTTATAAAGTTCTTTGGGTAAGTTATTGAAAAATTTATTTAAATGGAATGTCACTTTTAATCTTCACAGTAGCCCCATGGTGCTACCACTTTCTTAATAAATTAAGGTTTAAATTAAGATGGATTTGTCAGAATCACTCAGTTGTATGTTCCACAATCCTTGAATTAAGATATGTATTTAAATATTAAGATAAATATTTAATTAAGACACTACAATGGCTAAAAATCTAGAATATTCCTCCAACACTAGTGATTGTAGATTAATATCCTATACTAATATTTAACACATTGTAAAATTTACTAAAACATGAATATATAGAGATGAGTTTTAAGTCTGTCTGTTTGTCTGTACACTTAAGTTTCAGTATTTTATTCCTTACAAATTACCTCTCACACTGCCTTAGACACACATGTGCCAGTTTTTACATATACCAGTTATTCTTATCCTTAGTTTATAATTACCTTACCATTGAACACTGTAATTCATACTTTGCCCTTCTGCTGTATAAGGGGTGCCTCTGTACTTAAAAATTAGAGTATTAACCACAGTCTTGCAGATTCATGGCATACATAAAACACTAGTGCACACTTGATGGCTACACCGTTGGAGAAATAACTTCAGGGTGTTTTTAAGGGATGCCACACAATCTCAAACACCTAAACAGTAGGCTACAGTAGAGCTGATGTTATAAACATCAGCTGGTGTGAGACTAGGAGGCCTTCTAGTGCTTACATTAGTTTAGATTTTATTCTGCAAGGAATGATGGTTGCCCAAAATGTTACAGTAAGAATGCCAGCACTCACGTAGATTTGGATGTTTTTCATGGTTTATATGAGCATTAATAATATAAATTAAATGAGTAAAACATTAAAGTCACACATTTCAACATACTGTTTGAAATAACATTATAGGTAATAAAATAATTATTAGGTTTCACATCAATACAATTCAATAGCTTCTTGTCGCTGAGTAATTGAGCCTGGTTATACATATATCAGATTGTTATTAATTCTAATAAAATATTTAAAATAGAAATCCATTTGACTTAGAAAAAACAGATTGTGTCAAGTCAGTTTGTGATACATCGAAATTTTGACTTGAAAATTATCTGTTGATGGCAGATGTTAGAAAAATAGCCTTATCTATCTCTTAAACATGGAGTTTGTGGTTTCAGGCAACAATTTAAATAAGTTCATGAGCTTTTTTTTTTTTTCTTATCTTGATTTCTTATTATTCTGTCCATGCAATGGAAAGTCCTATGGGTCGCCAATTTTTGTGAATTCTGACAGGAAAAATTTAAGACAATTCCCAAATATGGCCCACCCTTGTATAATCTCATCCCTTTGAATGTGGGCAAGGCAGAACCTATGCATACTTATATATATTTTATGTTGCTATATTTTTTAGAATGAATGAATGAAAACCTAGCCACTTGAGTAAAGGTTAATACCTGAACTGTCATTTATACCTGATCGAAGGAAGAAATCAGTTTTCTCCATGAAGTGACCTTGGGTATATCAGCCTCTTCAGGACTGGCTTTAAGGTCAGAAGTAGTTGACCAACATATAATGGACTCCACAGTTTTTGTGTGCTTTTATTTGGTTTTGCTTTGATGTTTCATTCTTTGTTTCACTTTGGGCATTGTTTTCTTTTGCTTTCTTGATTGGGGTGTTGATTTGTTTTTTACTTATTCATTTATTTTTCATTTTGAGAAAAATTTCAAGTAGGGTGGGTCAGTAGGGAGAGAGGATCTGAAGAACATGGGGGAAGGGAAGAATATGTATATTTAAAATTAAAAAAATTGTGGCCGGGCGGTGGTGGCGCA
>NC_022020.1:13621207-13635969 GCF_000317375.1 Microtus ochrogaster | reverse complement strand
AAAATTTTTAATAAAACTATAATAGCAAATAAAAATGTTTTAAAAATTAAACAGGTTATAAAACAAAGGAAGAAAAAGAAAGCCTGGAATATACTCAATACCATAGTGACCCTCTCTGCAGAGGAGGAGGGGACAGGCTGCTGAGAGCTATTAACACTTAGGGTAGTTCCATGTCTTGGCCACTAGAACTGATCCTACAGTACAAACAAGAGTGCATTCATCCATTTGACATTCTGGTTTTATTTCCTTTGCCTATGCATCAACTTGAGGAATGCCATTTTTAATATTTTGGATACCCTCTGTATCATTTGTTATATAGAGAGATGTATATCCTCCCCATCTGTTGGCTACTTGTATATCATCCTTACAGAAATATTTGTTCAGTTATGTGGTCCAATTTTTAATTTTGGATATTTATGTGCTTTCTGTTCAATTGTTTGGGTTTGTTATATATTATAGACCTTAATCTTATGCCAGATATTTAGTTTTCCAACATTCTTTTATATCCTGCAGGTTGTCTTTGTGCTTTGTATGTATTTTGTTATATAGAAGCTTGATGTGACATCACAGAATTCTATATTTGCTTTTGTTACTAATGCTTTGAAGTCATACCTAAAAAAGTGCCATCACTCAGACAAATTTTGTGGAGAGTATTTTTTTTATTTTCTTCTTCCAGTACTTTGAAGCTTCAAGTTTTGCATTTAAACCTTTGATTAATTTTGATTCCATTTTTATATAAGACAAATGCTATTTAGTCATGAACAGGCATTTGTGACAACATACCTAAACCCAGAAGTTGGGATGCTAAAAAAAAATGAGATAGGCAAAAAAAGAGAATCACTGAACGATCTTACTCATACATGGAACTGACAAAAAAAATATTGACTTTATGGAAGTAGTTAGGAAAGCAGTGTTTACCAGAGGTTTGAATTACTCATGGGTGAGTGAAAGGGAGATGTTGTTTGGAGATAGGTAGCCACAGATAAAGAGGAAGGATGAGATCAAGAGATCTACTTATTCTGCAAGCTACAATAGTCATGAAGCCTGATGTATTCTTGAAAAAACTGTGCAGTGAACTTATTAGTTGAATTCAGCCATTCTATAGTGCACGCGTACTTCCTTTTATTATACATGCATGTTTATATACTGTATCCCATATAATAAATACATTTTCATCTGCCAAGTCAACAAAATTAAAAGAGCAGAAGGCATCTCAACACTTTGAAAGCATACTTGGTCAACATCTGACAGAATCCTGGGGACTGAAATACCACAGTTACAAAGAAATAGATTCTGCTAGCGAGCCAAAGTCTGTTTGGATTTGAGTCTTTCCCTAAGGGAGCTTCCCCGTGAGAGAGACCAATTCAGCATCATGAGAAACAAGCAGAAGAGCCAGTTAAAGCATGCTGGCTTTCTGACCCACAAACACTAGATAATGTAGCAGACCTTTCCAGCTACATTTTGGTAGTAACTTGTTATTCAGTAAAAGATAATTAGTACATACACCTTTCATGTAAAGTTTCCCAAGGGATTAGTGCAATTAAAACAGGCTAAGTAAGATTATGATTATTAACCATTGAAGAAGCAGTTAGAAACACTTTAAATGATTATTTGCTCTAAGCCACAATTTATGATAATTTTGTGGTTTTGGTGAAATGGTGGTCTATAACAAGATAATCTACAATTTCAAAAAACAAGTAACTTATTATATAAAGCATTGACACATTTATTGCCAATCAATGACATTAAGGCATATATACATATATGTCTACATATGCACACACATGCAGATATATATGTATATTGTTAGCATTCTCATATATTTACTATACATACATGAATATATATTATCCATGCATGTATCTATATTTATATTTCTATTAAATTTAATTAGAAAATTCTTTGGTTGTACTAGATCTGTCCCACTAAAATGCAGTGGCATACTGTTTTCCACAGGAAGAGGGAGACAGAGAATTACATGAGTAAAATAAATTATTATTAACAAATTATAATTTGTATTGAAGATGTTTCAAAAAGTTTCAGCAAAATGTAAATTTTGCTACTTAGACAGAGCTATTGTGTAACATAATTTAGAAATAATATTTCAATAAAAGGTAATGCCTTTTAAAATGACCTGCTTACTACTTGTGAAATAGGATACAGAAGATAGTAGAAGATAGCAGTATCATGTAAGCTATGCAGAGAGATGGAAAATAGGGTTTTCTCTTTCTGATGACTTTTTTTTGATTTCCTCCCTTTCTCACTGTCTGGAGTTCCCTCAAGTGTTCCATTCTTTCTAATTTTAATCAAGTGTTCATTTAATATCGTTATCTCCATAGTTATAGATATTTCATGTGTTTTGTAACCATTAGAAAACTGGGAGGCTGAGGAAGATTCAGAGTGTAAGTTCAGGAAGATGGAACCTTGATGTGGATATGAAGGAGAAACCTGACTTACAGGCAGAAAGCTAATCTTTCTGTTCTGACTATTTTTTCCTTTTAGTTATGTTTTCAGTAATAAAAACAATTTTGTTGAATATTGATTTTTATTGTTGTGTACAAAATGGTAGTTATGGAAATCATTTGTAGTACCATCTTTTAATTTGTTTGTTTGTTTTTCCATTTTTCGAGTGGGCAGTGGCAAAGTGAGGCTGTCCCATGCCTGGGTGAGACACATGAGACCTCTCTGTTGGTTCTCACTGCCAGATGGATGGAGGATTTTAAGGGTTTAACACTGGGACACAGGACAAAGCTGAATGGCCCATATGGGGATCTAATGTCTTACTTGGTCATAACCACGGCATGCTCTCCACAATTGACCTAATTAGATGAGATTTTCAAATATGCCGTCTAAAGTTTGTTTGAATATCAGATATGGGTCACTGTTCTCTAGGGCCTTCGTGCTTATTTGCCTATTGGTGTTTGCTGAGGTCAAGACAAGAGATTTGTTGTTTGTTTAGCACATTCTTTCTTTATAAAAAGTATTCTTAATATTTATTTATCCTTAATAAATAAACTATTCATTTATTTGTTTGTCTCCTTAATTTGGAATATGTTAATTTAGAACTATCAGCAACTTGAACAAGGGTAGGGTAACATTTAGTTTGAACATCATATTAAGAAAATATTTTATAATTTTTACAAATTTATATTGAAGATAACAAAGAGAATTCTCAGCATGAGAAAATCTTTCTTAAACCATCTTTGGGTAGAAATAAACAATTGGGATGTTTATTTCACCATAAATGCCTCTCTATTTAATAAATCAGGCGTTAGGAACAGGTGTCCTTCAGCTCATTGGCATATTTTGTTGACTTTGCAAGATGTATAATTATTGGTATATCCTAGGATTTTCAGACTATGACAGCAAAATCACATTCTAAGTTCTCAACTTTAAAATCAAGACATTCAGTCGTGACTGGCAGCCAATATCATTGCAAAGTACTGCAAGGAAGCCCTAGACTGTTGCCTATTGGGAAGGATGAGAGTGCTCTGTCAAGAACTTCACTGGTGAGAGAAATTGTTGCCATCCTCCCTAAAATTGAGTTCTTGGGAATGAGTATGCATACTCAGGAAAAAGGAAGAAAGGAAGTCAGAAAAAGGAGCAGAGAGAAACAGAAGAGAAAAGGTGATAAGAGGCATTTGGCTCACCATGAATGCATGAATTGAAGGTAAAAACCCAACTATGAGAGCGCCCGCAGGATGATCCATCACCACGATGTCTGAGTTTTGTGTTTCCTGAAGGCTTATCACTATAGTGAAGGAAGCTTTCCTACTGATGTGCCTGGTGCCATAATTTAATCAGTGCCTACCATTTCATCTTCTTTAAGCTCATACTTAACAAAACCCTATTATTTTGTTCCCTACTTGATTGTCCAAGGAGAAAGCACATGCTGGTTGGACTATTGCCAATGGTGGAAACATCTGCTGTATTTCTCAGTATAAATAAATAATCAGTTCTCTAAAGATTTCAATATTTTGTGAGTTTTTTTTGTTGAGTCTGAAATCTCTACATTTAATTAACTTATGTACATCTCCAAAATCCCACTGCAAGGCAGGAACAGGAACAATGACTCTTAGAACCAAATGGAGTTCACTGTTGCCCGAATTTCTTGGAACTGTGCCATCTGTTTAGCCAGTCTCTCTTCATCTGCTGTCTGCCTAATAGATTATTTTCTAAAGCATGGTACCTAGTACATGTTTTTTAGGTATAATGATGTGATGATTTAATGTAACTTTTGATTCAGCTCTCTGATTTTAAATTATTATCACTAACATTTTCAATATGTAAGTACATCATCTCAATAATTATATGGCTCCACAAATAATCAACTACCTAACATTTTCTCTCCCATTTCCAGGTAATGTACTATTTTATTTATTTCCTTTGAAGCCTTCCTTCTCACATAATTACAGTGGTTACTTATTTTAAAATATATGTGAATGAGAACCAAACATTTAACACCAGGGCCTTTGGGAGACTTTTGTTTGTGGATTAAAAGTGAGTTTTGGAAACTGGATGACTTCTTTTTAGGTGTTTATCAGTCAGCCAAAATGTTGGTTTGTGTAAAATGCGCATGCCATTTTCCCAGGGTGACTAGATATATTAAGATGATTCTATTCTAAGGATGACACTAAAGATTCTGAAAACAGTAGGAAGCCCCGCTCCCAAGAAATCATTGGCAAGAAGAGCGCAGAGGGAGGTCAACCACACATATGCATGGCAAGGGCTATTTCATCCCTTTTCATTTTTTGGAGTTACAGCAGAAACTAGACTTAGTTATGGATCCACCAGTAAGAGACTACATAAACAATATGCTCTTTGTCTGGAGAGAAAGGAAATTGGACTACCACTACAAGAGACGGACTAATAATTTCCTTCTCCTTGTCCTCCCCCCACTTCCTCCTCCTATTTTTTTTTATTCACAGTCTATCAGAATTGCAAATGCAGGTCCTGAGGTCACATGACTGCTGTGGTAGTGGCAGCACCAACAGAGGGAAGGAAAACCCACGTGGAAATTTTGTTTCTTTAGCCAAAGAAACATGATAAAAGGACAAAAGAATGGATGTAAGAGTCCCATTACTGAACTGGAGGGATGTCATTGGACAAGCTGTTCAATTCACGACTGACTATGGGTAAAGAAGCAGCCAGGTACACTATGATCCCTAGGGCTTCTCTGCCCCTACCCAGAGTAGCCCACCTACTGCCTCTAGTTTAGCCAACTGCTAAAGCAATGCTACCATTTGAGGATCAAACACTCAAACCATGAACCTATGGCAAACATTTTTCATCTTTGAGTCAAAGGTTTATGAAGTAGAGGAAGGACTTGAGCTACTAATGGAAGCTTTCCTGCTTTTGTTTCCTAAGTAACAGATCACAGGCATAGCCATCATAGCTAGTTTATATTTAAATCATAACATAGTAGAAAAATTAAATATATATTGGTTCAAAAATTTTTTGGATTATCTGAGGAATTGTATGTTTGTGGCTGCTGGAATCATAGACAAGGAAAAAAGTAATTGGTTAAGAGAAAAAGAAAAACGGTGCTTGGAAGTTTCTCAGATTTGATAGGGAATTTAAGCTGTTCACAGAAAATCATGATAAACTTGTGAAAACTATTCCCAAACATATCATAAAGAAACCAATGCAAGAAAGCTCTATCAGAAACTGCCATGACAAATTGACAGATGACACATTATAAGTTGGTAAACAATAATAACCGTTACTGCAAGTTCCACATCACAACCATGGAGCCGTAAGAAAATTTGATTGAGTTTTCCTGAAGTGCTCAATGAGAAGAAATACATAACTCATGTCAGCTTTAACTCACTAGATACATTTGTTCATTGTTGGTGGAGACCGCTCATCTATTTCCCAGCCACACAGACCCAAAATAATCACTCAGAAACGATGTTAATTACAATACTGCTTGGCCTATTAGCTTATGCATATTTCTAGCTAACTCTTACATCTCAAATTAAGCCATTTCTATTATTTTATATTTTACCACGAGGCTGTTGGCCCACTGGTAAGGTTCTGGCTAGCTGTCCCCTGTGGCTACATGGCATCTCACTGACTCTGCCTTCTCTCTCCCAGAATTCAGTTTAGTTTTCCCCGTTTAGCTCTATTCTGCCTTGCCGCTGGCCAAAGAAGCTTCTTTATTCAATAACCAATAAAAGTAACACATATACAGAAAGATTTCCCACACTAATTCATGAACACAGAAAAAGTGTGCAAGCTTAGGGTTATCCTAGATGTTTCTCCATGTGTGTCTTGATGTCATCATATGTCATTATTCAGGAAAAAAGACAGTATTTAGAAATATTCTCATATGAAGAAAAACAATGAATTACTGCAACTAGGATACAATAAATGCCAAATAGTTTTCAGGATGAGGGAAAATGATTCCAGGAAAGTATTTAGAAGTAGCAAGAACAATAATAGATATTAATAATTTTTCATCACACAAAGCCTTTCAAATATGCATGATTTCTGAAAAAACAAAATTATAGCATTGTGAGCTAGGTTTTTCCCATTTGCATGTGTAATACAGATGACTGAATTTGCATGTGAGCTTATTCTTTGACCATAAAAGATTTTAGCTCTAAATCAGAAGATAAGGAAACCTGGAAATTCTCCAAGTATTTAAAGATTAGAAACCATACTTTTAAATAATCTGTGGATAAAGAAGATTTGAGGAATATTTACTGCAGTAAACACTAATCTGACAAGAGAAGGAATGTCTTAAATCAATAATCCGGGTGCCTGTTTGAAGAGTGAGAAAAAGAGGAGCAGACAAAATCCGATAAAATGAATTAAATTTTTATTAATTTTTAAAACACTTATTAGAGAGAGGGAGAGAATGAAGAGGAAGAGAGGGAGAGAGGAGAGAGAGACAGGAAGGAAGGAGAGGGGCAGGATTCATATGCACACACATGCCAGTTGTGTGACAACTGTCAGGAGTCAATTTCCTTTAGTGACAAAAGTCTTGGGAACTGAATTCAGGTGGAAAGTCTTGGCTTCAGGTACCTTCATCATATTGCTCACATTTAGTTAGTTCTCAATCATTTCATTACATTTGACATCTCCATTTTAAAAATGTTATACAATGCTTTTAGTCTCTGCGTGTGGAGCTGACCAGTCTTGGATTCCAGGGAATCTGCATAGCTACACCTCTTCTCTATACTCTGCTCCTATCCTACAGTTTGGCCTCATGATGTACTTGGAGAATATAAGTAATATGCACATTTGGTGCCTCAGAGATGGTTTGGGATTATTTTGATATCATCAGGTGAAGACACTCATAGGATGCTGAGAGACTCAACCATGCCAGCATGCCAACACTTACTAGCATTCAGTTATTTTTAAGTTTCAAAAGCCATGATGGGCACAGAATACGTAATTGAAAGACATAAAATTGTTCCATTGGAAATCTTGGGAATCCATCAAGTCCTATGTCTTCATTTTCCTGGAATCCTTAAAGTTAGAGGATAGAGAGGATCCTTAGAGAAAGAGGATGCAAAGCTGCTATAAATATTCTTGTTCAGGTTTTCTGTGAACCTAAGTTTTCACATCTCTTGGATGATGTCTAAGACTGCAGTCACTGTGTCACAGGTGATTGCAAGTTTAGTTTACTCAGCTGCCAAATTATTTTCATTGTCTTCCCTGTTTTAATTTGCTACCAGCAATGTATATATGATACCATTAGCCTGACCTATCTAGTTTATAATATGATGTTAATGTTCATGTCAATGACAACAGAATGACAGTCATAAATTCTCTTTTGTGAGTCATTATTTCATTTATGTTTGAGGATAGCTGCCAGTACACACTTATGCCTTTGCAGGTATCATTTTAATATCTTATCAATTTTTATTTTGGAGAATATATAACTAATTTATTTCATCCCTAATCAGTAGCTGTTTCCTAACAAGGCTTTGCTCTACTTCCTTTGGGGAATTTGTGTACCCTTTCTGTTGGTTTTGGAAATGTCTGCCAAAGACCCTTGATTTAAATGTTTGATTCCCACTCTGTGGTACTACTAGTAAGCACTAGAAGCTTAAAGAGATGGAGACCACTCTAAGATTCTGGGGTCATTTGTATCTTGCCCTTGAAGGGGACAGTTGGGACCCCAGTTACTTCTTTTTTTGCTCATTTGTTTCCTGGCCATTCTTCTGCTATAATAGTCTATCACAGGTTCAGAACAACAGGGCCAACCATTCACAGGCTAGAACCTGCAGAGTTGTGAGGCAGAATAAATGTCTTCAATTTATAAGTTGATTATTACAGATATTTGTTAGAGTGACAAATTACATCAATTTCTGTAATCAAGATTAGAATATTTAATAGGAATGCATATGTAGAAGGATGAATATATTTGTTAAATGGGAGCTTTAAATACAAACATTTTCAATGCTATTATATGAAAAATGAAAGATCAGATTAGATTTTTTTATTTTACTTTACATACCATTGACAGTTTCTCCTCCCTCATTTCCTCCAGTTCCTTTCCCGACCTCTCCTACACCCATCCACTCCTCCTCTATCTCCATTGAAATGGGGTAACGTCTCTCTTGAGAATCAACCATGCATGGCACACCATGTTGAGGCAGGACCAAGCTCCTTCCTCCTGCTTCAAGACTGAACAAGGTATCTTAGCATAAGGAATAGGTTTTAAAGAGCCAGCTCATGCATCAGGGACAGGTCCTGATCTCACTGCTAGGGGCTCAATGAAAGTCCAAGCTGCAAAACTGACTTGACCCAGTGCAGAGGGCCTAGGTTGGCCCCATGCCAGATCCCTAGTTGCCTGTCCAGAATGCATGAGCTCCCACAAATTCAGGTCAGCTGTCTCTGATGGTTTTACAGTCATGGTCTTAATCCCCAACCCTTGCTCATAGAATCCTCTACCCTCTCTTCATCTGAACTCCAAGAGCTAAGCCCAAGGCTTGGCTGTGGATTTCTGTATCTGCTTCCATCAGTTACTGGATGAAGGGTCTATCATGACAATTATGGGAGTCATCAATCTGATTACAGGGGAAGGCCAGTTCAGATATCCTCTCTAATACTGTTAGGAGACTTATCTGGGATCATCCTTGTGGGTTCCTGGGAATTTTCCTGGTACCAGATTTCTCCCTCACCTCATAATAGCCCTCGCCATCAAGATCTCTTTCATTACTCTCCCCCTCATTCCATGCCTAGCTCTACCATCTTGATTTTTCGTGTTTCTACCACCCTTCCCCTCCCCCCAGTTTTCCCAGGACACCTCATCCATTTCCTCTTCCCTGGAATATCCATACATCCTTCTCAGAGTCCTCCTTGTTACCTAGCTTCTCTGGGGCTGTGGGTTGTAGCCTGGTTATCCTTTGCTTTACATCTAATATTCATTTATAAATGAGTACATACTGTGTTTGTCTTTCCTGGTTTTCTGGGTCTGGTTTACCACATTCAGTGTGATGTTTTTTTCTAGTTACATCCATTTGTCTGAAAATTTCAGGAGATCATCATATTTTTACATCTGAGTAATACTCCATTGTGTAGACATACTTTTTACTTATTCATCCTTCGGTTGAGGGGCTTTTAGGTTGTTTCCAGGTTCTATTACGAATATTGCTGATACGAGCATAGTTGAGCAAGTATCCTTGTGATATGGTTGAGCATCCTTTGGGTGTATGCTCAAGAGTAGTATCACTGGGTCTTGAGGTATATCGAGTCCCAATTATTGGAGAAACTACCATAACAATTTCCAAATGGTGGCTCTACAAGTTTGTACTCCCACCAGCAGTGGAGGAGTATTCCCCTTCAGATTAGATTTTTAACTTTACAGAAAAGATATTGAAGTGACAAAAATAGATCATGGTAAATTTTATAGACATGCAATTTTTAGGAAATAATATCATTCTGGTGGACTAAACAGTATGTGCTAAAATGTGTCTCTTAAAAACAGGTCTCTCAACAGCAAAACTGACGTTAGTCATCTTAGAATACAGAGGATTCTGCTTTAGCTGCTTTTGCCATCACTTTAGAGCAAGTTCGTGGGTTCGAGGTTTGAGGGTACAGTTTGTCACAATAGGGGAGGCATGGTGTCAAGAACACATCTCTGTTTTGGAAGAAGACTGTTCTTCCCATCTGGTTGGAACAAGAAGCAGAAGGAAAATTCAGGGCTTTTCAGGCTGCCCACTTCTTCTGCTTTTCTTCAGTCTGACTCACTAGCCCATGGGATTAATTTCACCCATGTTCAAAGGGGCAGGGGGAATCCTCCCCCATTCCTTAAACCTTCCTGGAGAAACTCTCTCAGGTACTCATAAAAGTGTGTCTTCTTACTTTGCCAGGGTAGTCCGTTAGAGATAACTCCACTGGCAGAAGTGTCCGTGAACCAGTCCCAAAGTTGTGAGCATTGGAGAGCTGTTCCCATTACTCACTCATTGGTCAGGTGGTGGCATGTTCGGGGGGGAAATGCCATCCCCTACCCTACTCCACCCCCACCCATCAACACTGAGTTAGGTAGGAGAGCTGGCCCTGGGTCATAAGGGCAGGAGAATTGCTCCTGTCCCCTACCAACTGCAACACTCAGGAGAGCAGGTCCTGCACCTCACCTGGACAACACAATAGAGACAATCCTGTTGGCGGAGGTGTGGGTGAACCAACCCCAAAAATTGTGAGCATAGAATTTCTGTCTTCAATACTCATCTATCATGTGATGATGGCATTGACGGGGGAGAGATGCCCTCTCCCCCATCAATGCCTGAGATATGGCAGGTGAGAGAGTCAGGGCTCTGAGGTCACATGAGTGGAAGAACTGCTTCTGTCCCTCATCAGCTGCAGCAATTGAGAGAGCAGCCCCTTCACATGACTGGGCAACACAATACAGCTAGATCTGAAGATGTGGGTATGAGAGAACTGACCCTGAGGACTTGAAAGCAGAACTGGAAACAAGTCCTGCCCATGGATCATTGCTGTGAGGGGTAAACTAGCCAAAGCAATTCAGGAGAGCTCACCTTGGTGGTGTGGCAAGGAAGAGCTGGCCAGCTGACCAACCCTGCAACTACCCAGGTCCAGAACCAGTGATATGCGTTGGCCCACCCCGATATCCACCTCATCTGTGATCTGCTGGAGCATGTAAAGGGACTGGTCCTGCATACCCAACGCTGCAGGATCTTCATGTCAGAGGCCAACAGCAGGATAACCAAAAGGAGTTCCAGTGAGGGCCCAGCATTGATAGTATAGCAGAAACCAGAGGTCTCGGACTAGACCAATGACTCTTTGAAATGAACACTTTCAAGTAAAGATGTATGGATAAAAGGGTTTACTGTGTAACTCACTGTATCATACTACAGCTTCCAGCTTCCATGATGAGATAGATTTTTCTTTCTTTACTTTCTCTTAAATTTTATTTTATTTTATATTGCTAAAAGGTTGCAAGGGCAGAGGGTAGATATAAAGGAATAGGGAAAAGAATGGAAGGAGATGCATGATGTGAATGACTCAAAGAATAAATATAAAAACAATTAAAAAACAGTATGCCTTCTCATAGATTATAAATTCAATCAAGTTTGCAAAAAAGAATAACCAATGCAAGTCCCCAGCTTACTATATGATTTCTAACTCAAATAAGTGTTTAAAAACATTTAATAAATCTCAGCATGTTAGACTTCAGCTGATTTTATTTAGATCAAGACGAGTAAAATCAGCTTCATTGATCTTCACTATCTAGCTGCTTTCCAGGTTTAGACCAATGTTGGAGGAGCGGGGCCCCTTGTTTGTCCCAGCTGCCTGGCTAGCTTACACCTGAAATAACCACACAGAAACTGTATTAATTAAAACACTGCTTGGCCATTACCTCTAACTTCTTATTGGTTAACTCTTACATTTTAGTTTAACCCATCTTCACTAATCTGTGTATCGCCACATGGCAGCGGTTTACCTGAGATTCTAATGGGTGTCCATCTCCGTCAGAGGATCCGTGGCTTCTCTCACTCTGCCCTTCTTCCTCCCAGCATTCAGTTCTGTTTTCTCTGTCTACCTAAGTTCTACCCTATCAACTAGGCCAAGGCAGTTTCTTTATTCATTAACCAATGAAAGCAAACAGAAGGAACTCCTACATCAGACCTAGTACAATTTAGCAGGATTGTTTGTTTTAACTAATAATTTAATTTTCAAAAAGTAGAATAAAAAATTTATTTTTTCATAAATTTCTACAGAAACATAGATAATAAATATTTGCATATGGAACAAATATAGATCTAGAAGAAAGAGGGGCAAATTATTTACTTAAACATGAATAATAGAATATTAGTTTTTGGGGGACTTTAATATGATAATTTCTTAATACTACTGTTTTATTCATAGATTGAAGTGAAAAAAATTTCAGGTATTTTATAATGTAATTTTTGCCTAGAAAGATATTATAAAAATTCCAAGTGCATCTTATGTAACTAAGAACTTGCATGTGTTTGTTGCTGAACTCTGAAATGTTGTGGTTATGGATTGTAAAATGAGGGCTGGCTTGTTTGTTGGGGTTTCTGTCCTGCCTGGTACCCCACAGCTGGCAAGCCCCAAAGAAAATCACACAGGGGACTCTGTAAGTTAAAAGCTGATTGGCCCATTAGGTCAGGCTACTTATTAATTCTTGTAGCTTTTATTAACCCATTATTCTGATGTATTTTTGCCATAGGACTCAGTACCTTTTTTAGCTGGCAAGTCACATCCTGATTCTTCAGAGTCTGCACAGGAGTGAGTGGGAGAAATCAACTTCTTTCTTCCCATAATTCTCCTGTTCTCATTGCATCATTTCTACTTCCTGTCTGGTTTTCCCACCTTTACTTCCTGCCTGGCCAATCAGCATTTATTTAAAACATGATTGACAGATTACAGACAATTCTCCTGTGCCAATGGATCAGTGTGGATTTGACTGGGCCAAAAGAATGAATTGTTAAAGAAATTTTGAATGACAAGCATGCTATTTTATACCTAATATTGCTGAGGGAGACTATCGAATTGTGAGGATTTATTCAGTATACAGCTAAATCTGGACAGTGCCTAGTTGTGATGCTCATGAGGAGTGAGAATTTGCTATCAGTACAGGAAAACTGATATATTCATAGGACCAAAGCCAAAACTATTGCTGGTATGAATATCACGGGTTCCGTATGATAAGAGGTAGGCAACAATGAAAAAAGAATTAAATATAAAACCCAAACATATTTGAACTTCAATATAAAGAAATAAGAACACCAGAACTCATCTTTCACTTCTATGTCTAGTAAACATAACAACTCTCCATAGCACAGGCAGAGAAAACAACCAGGAAGGACTTAATGCTGGTGTGAGAAGAACTTGGCAGATGGAGAATTCAGCATAACAGGACTTCACCTTGCTTGCATTCACTTTCCTCAGCGAGTAAGAACTGGGATAGTCCCCTTTCTCAATGGCTCATATATTTAGTCTTGTGTCTGAGGATATATTAATTATGGGAGAAAAGCCGATGAAGTGTGGTGGGAGTTGTGAGGCTTGCGGTTCAGCGGATGACCACACAAGTAACCGTAGCAACAGTGACTCACCCTGAGTTCCCACTCTGCTTTTCCCCTGTGGTGCAGGGACACTTTCTGTTCTTGTCAACCCTGTTCTGCTGACTGCAGTGATGAGGTTCTGAAGAGGGTATCAGGGCTGAAGTCGAGACAACGCTGTTCTTGTTTGTATACAGAAATGTGAATATGCCGGAAAGAGGCACTTGTCTTTGACATTGACAATGAGCATTTCCAGCAAATTTAGCATTGCCTCCTCAGTGTATGGTGGCTTCAGACTCCCATGCTCAATAGCAATGGAATCATGGGGACCAAAAGCTCAGATGTTTATTTAAAAACACAGAGATTTTTTTTAAAGTCAGGTACTCATAGAAATAAAAAAGAAAGCATCAAAATAATAGAAATGTGTACTCTTTCAAGGAAGCCACCATGAAAATACCCTGGGAATAGTAGGAATTTATGGTCTCATGTTTCTGGAGGCTGGGGTTAAAACCAATATGTTGGAAGTATTGACCCTTGTTTTGAGGGCTATGTGGGAAGAATCCCACCCAAGCCTCTCACCTTGTCCTTCTATGACAGCATAATTCTAATGATCTTATCTCAGAGTGTGTGGATATGATAAACAGTGTATTCACAAAATTAATTAATTTCCAAGGTAAAAGGTGAGCTAGAGAAATGTCTTGATTTTAGTGATAGACAAAGTGATTCAAAATAGGAAATCAGTTAGGGCAAGAGAATGAAAGAGATAAAACATACATTTCAATAGATTGGACAAGTGCAGTGTGAAGCACAAGTTTTACAAAATACCAACAATCTTTTAGCAAAAGTGAATCTACGATGTTGGAAAATACAAGATATCTGAAAAGATGTCTTTAACAGGTTCATGGTAGTGGGGCATCAGAGAATTCTAAAGAAAGAATATAATGTTTAAAACACTCAAAGGAGAAAAATCATACTATTTTAGATCATTTAAGCACACAGGTGACTTACTTTTTAAAAATAGTAACATAAAAGACACAGCATCAAAGGCTTGACTCAAAATTACAGGGTATAGTGAGACATTATTATTTGAAATTTGAAAGTCTCTACTATTAATATAGAGTCACCAAAAATTGCTAGGGGTGTATCATATATGCAATGAATCCAGAGACCCCCAAAAGAATTGTAACTGTAGGGCTGGAGAGATGGCTCGGTGATTAAGAACATTGCCTGCTCTTCCAAAGGTCCTGAGTTCAATTCCCA
>NC_022020.1:13617052-13620621 GCF_000317375.1 Microtus ochrogaster | reverse complement strand
AACTCACAGAGATCCGCCTGCCTCTGCCTCCCAAGTGCTGGGATTAAAGGCATGCGCCACCACCGCCCGGCCCTGAGATAATTTAATTGCTATCATCTCCATTTCACAGACTGGTAAAGTGAGGCTCAGATAGGTTCACTCATTTCCCCAAGATCATACAGCATTTCTTTCCTCATGAGAGGGTTGTCATAGTAACATACACCAATCCAGTTTGATGTTTGGGTCAAGTAAATGCTTATCGAATGCCCATCTAGATATTCAAAATCATAGGTACCTGGAATGGGTAGATAAATCTGTGAGCTACATTATTTGCCTCCATTCATTTAGTGAATAGAGAAAGATTACAATCCAGATGTATTAACAAACAGGTTCTGACAACTCTAGGTACAAAGAAAGTTCCGTAACCTGAATTTTAAAACTAAGCATTTGGAATATTATTACCTCCATGAGATGATGAGTTTGGAACTCCAGAAATCAGTTCTAATGGTTATGACCCAGTAAATTGGACATTATATAACTAAGTTCAGAAACATTTGCTTGAAACAACACGAGGACTACGGATATAGCCAGTGGTAGAGCACTTGTCTAACACATGTGAAACTCTCAGTTTGACCTCTGATACATCACGATTAGAAGTTCTGTTTAGAAGGCAGGCAGTGCTCTACGGCTAGCCAAGGGAGACGAAACCAGGACCAGAATCAGGATTGGAGTCTCCGTTTCTTATATAAGAAGACTGACTGATGGAAGAGGCTTTAGATCTACAAAGGAGCTTGATTAGAATGTCATAGTGTACCATCTTAAACAAGAGCAGATAATTATACAGAAAATCAGAAGCCCTGAAGGAGAAAACCAAAGAGCTGTATATTAACAGATATTCTGTGAAGGACATACAAACGTTGAAGAATTGGATCATAAATGGTAGAAAAAAATTAAAGGTTGCATGTTGAGACAGAACCAAAATCCTACCTATTATGTAACACATTCCACAAGGCTGGCCAATTTCAACGTACACTAGGAAGGGAAATGCCTGTCCCGAGATGGGGGTGGAGTACTTGAGCCACAGGAGCGCTCAGACTCCAACTGCAAAAATGCTAAAGGCTTTGGGAACCATTTGGCAATATTTGCAGGGATGGAAGAATTGGTGGATTATAGTCATAAACATGGTGGGGTCTGAAGGAAAGGGGCCAAAAAGAAAGCCTTACTTAAAACCTTTCTGTGACTGTCTTTGTATTTTAGTGAGTGCAGAAGCTTTTAAGTAAACACATGTATACAAACATACAGAGTATGGCAATGTTGATAGGGAATAAGTACCGTGATGGAAAAATCTGGCCAAAAAATGGAGAGAGGTAGGAAGAAGGGAGGGAAGGAGAGAGGGAGGGAGGGAAGGAGGGAGGAAGGGAGGGAGGGAAGTAGGGAAGAAGAGAAAAGAGAGAGTTGGGGGAAGACAAAATATATATAAAGGATAAATAATTTAACAAAATAAATTCAATGAATTGCATCAAAGTGTGCAATTAAAAGCAAGAACAAAAGGACTGGGAAATGACTCAGAAGTTAAGAGCACTTTCTGCTCTTGGAGAGTGAGTACCTAGCTTCAAGTCCTATTACCTACATGACAACACACAGCCATCTCTGATTTCTAAGTCAAAGGGATATGAAACTCCCTTGTGGCCTACATAGGCACCTAACACACATGTAGTGCACATATATACAGATATATCCAGCTTAAAACACTCACACACTTAAAAATTAGAAACAATATTTAAAAGTAAATAAAATGACAGAAGCTTGTTTCATGGTTGCTTATAGGAAATAACTAACTACACAGGCACATGCATTATGAAGTGACACAATAAAACAAGAACAGTCTCTAAGGTCATTAAAAGTGTGTTGATCTTAAATTGGATGCATAGTATGAAAGGCAAGCATGGTGGTTTAGATATGCAATCCCAGTGATCCAAGAAGTTGAAACAGAAGTTTCACAAGTCAAGACCAGAAATGAAAATGTGGCAAAACCCTAATCTTAAAAAATGTAAAAGTTGGGATATTGTTGACAGCTATAATGCCCTTGGCGCCACACACATATGCAAAAAGAATAAAAGAAAATAAACATATGTCAACAGAAATGTGAAAAATGAAGAAATGGATTGAAAAATGGTAACTTCTGAGACTTATGGAATACCATCAGAACTTTTTTCATAGGTGGATTATAAGCTGCAAAAGAGAGACACAGAGAAAATAGATGGAAAAAGATACACTCCAAATAACTAGTTAAAGACAAATATATACATATACATACATATACATATATACAAGCCAAGAACATGATCAGTGAAAAATGAGGGTTAAAAATTAGCAGGGCTTAATAAGGTATAGAATTGTATAACTGCTGGAAATCCAACATTAAAAATCAGATCTTGAAGTCATGAGAGGAAAGGCCACATGGTGCATACAGTATGGTAACTGGGGTAGTTGGGGACTTCATCATAGAGACCAGAAATCAGGGAGAAACATGATACCCTAATGTCCTGCCATGGGTAATTTCTGTTTTGGGGAGAAACATAATACCCCAATGTCCTGTGATGGTTAATTTGTTCTTTTATATTCTCATATCTATCTATCTATCTATCTATCTATCTATCTATCTATCTATCTATCTATCTATCGATCTATCATTTGTCTCTCCAGAGTGTCACTATGGTGCTCTGGTTGTGATGGAATTTAGACTAGACCAGCCTTGAACTCACAGAGATCTGTTGGAACTATGCCTCTGAATTGCTGATATCAAAGGTGTGAGCAACCACACTCAGCTTCTCTCTCTCTCACTATCTCTCTCTCTCTCTCTGGTTTTAACTATTCGCTTTTTCTTTTTTGACTTCTGAAGTAACACATCTCACTGATTCTCTGCCTTCTTTATACTAAAAAAGTGTTTCAAAGATCAATTTGTCTACATGGTGAATATTCTAATATAAAATATCTTTGTTATTTATTATTTTCTGCTTCAAGTTTTATTATTAAATAATTCACTTTTCTTTTTAGCTTAAAATTAATCAAATTTGATCAGGAAGATATGAACGAGACTCAGAAATTTAGTGAATTTCTTATAGTATAATATACGTATAATTTTAATAAACAGTTCATATGTGCTCAAGGACTGTGGTAATTATATACTAATGAGACTGAGGCTAAATATTTGCTTATTGGATTGCTTGTTTAATGTTATATTTAGTATTGTATTTCTATAGTAAAATATGGCAAAATTAGGGAAGACTTAATTCAAAGATTTTTAATTGGCTTCCTATCCCTATGGTGTATCTGTCAACTATTTGGTATGATTCTGTAAAGATTTGTTTTATATAATAAAAGTTGTAATGTTGTAGTCCAAGGCTCTGAATCAACCCAATTATACATGAGAAGTTTCTGCAAAGCAAGCTTTAATACAGAGCAGTAATAATAACAACAACAACAAGATTGATCAGAAATGAACAACTCACAGAGCACCTCGGGAGTTGAACTGTGACCGTGAATGTTCAGTTCAGTTCATTTCAGCAAGTATTTAAGCAGAAAACCCA
>NC_022020.1:13612745-13616687 GCF_000317375.1 Microtus ochrogaster | reverse complement strand
TCTAAGTTCAGAATCGCAATACTTAGGACAAGGAGTTTTTTGTCTGTTCCCAACAATATTATTGGTAGCATACAAGTTTACAATCATGTCTTATGTTTGTATAGCAACTGTTTTATCCATAATTATGTAATTAACATGGGACTAATTTGTGTGATAACTACAACGCTAATACCTATTACTTTGTTTAACTTGTGATCTGATAATTTGTTAGATTTCTTGCCACAATCTCAGTAAGACTTAAGGTTTTTATATCCCATGCTGATTTTCAACTTTAATATCTTTACGTAAATAATCACTGTACAGTAACTTACACAAATCTTGTATATATAAACCTAATCTAGTGCTCTAGAATTTATAGTTATAATTTAATGATTATTTGTAGAGCATTTAAGAGATACATAAAATCATATTCTCAATTGTTTTGTTACACTGCTGAACTATAAGAAACTATTCAACTCTACATCCAATTTTCATGTGTTATCTTAAGATGGCCTTTTGCCATCCTTATCAAAAGATAACCACTCTCAACTCTAGTAATTATGGTGAGTGACGGTCAATCCATCTGTTTGTAGAGAACTTGATTCACAATGGAAGCTGGTGTTAATAAATATGAGTTATTACCAAAACAAGAGATGTTGAAATGTATTTGGATACTATCTCTATATAATTGATCTGATACACATATAAATATAATCTTCTATTATTTGAGTTGTAACTCTAATGTGTCTCCTGCATTCAGTTATATCATAGTCTTTTGACATTTGAAAAATAAAGTTTGAGTGAGGCATAGAAATAAATATTTTGAACTTAGTTTAAAATATTTTACTGTTATCTATTTTTATATGATTTTTTTTAAAAGAAAAACTGGGGTGAGTGATGTGTTTTCTTGATTGTCAACTTGACTACATCTGGAATAAAACCCAAGTGGCTGGGTATATTTGTGTGGCATTTCTTTCTTAATTAAATCATTTGAAGTAGGAAGACTCACTTTTAATCCAGATATTTGAGGTGGAAAGATCTACCTTTAATTTGGATATACCTTCTGCTGGGAGCCTGGATGAAGGACACTTAAGAAGGAAGCTTACTTTCTCTTTGTCTGCTTGCTCTCACTCTCGCTGGCAAGTCCATTCCTTCACAGGCAGTAGAGCCTATATCTTCAGTATTCCCACATCTACTGAAGTTCAGCTGAGACATCCAGCCTTGTAGATTGAACAACTACTGGCTTCTTTGAGCTTCTGTTGGTTCATAACCATTGTTGGACTAGCAAAACCATAGCTATACTCACATTTAAGCAAATTTCTGAATTTTTTGTGTATGAATATATATTCTGTCTCCTTCTATACACACAGGTATATGCGCACACACACATATGTACATTAATTTAAAAATACTGGCAGGCTTCTTGCAGATTTCAAATGTTTTGTTTTCTTCTCCTTTTGTTGAGACAGACATTGGCATTTTGAAGGAGATTTCATTGATCACTTTAGGTATTATATGAAGCTTTAATGATATTAGTTCTTTGAGCCCATGATCACAGAGAGGATTCTGTTTATTTGTGTCGCCTGAAGTTGCTTTCATTGTCCTCTAGATTTCATTATGGACACTTTTCATCTTGAAGGTTAAATTTTTCCTGGTGTTGTTATTTTTGTAGCTGTTGAAAATAAGTTGGTTCTCTTGGCTTCCTCAGTTAACTCCCTATCTATCATGCCTGAGAAGTGCTCCTGTTGGTTTCCTTTTTGTCATGCAGTGTCACTAAGTAGTATATTAGTTACAACAGTATTTTGGTAGTGTTTCCTTGGGCCATGAGATCATGTCATTACCAGCAAAGATAGTTTGACTTCCTTCTCAATTTGGATTTCTTTTAGTTTTCTGTTGTGTATCCTCTCTTGGCAGAACTCCCAGCACTACATTTAATAAAATGTTGGAAATGGCCCTCATCCTCCTAGACCAGGTTTTAGTGTAAAAAGTTTTGGTCGCTCTTCATTCATTGTGTTCCTACTGTTCTTCTCATCCGGTCTTTACAACCTTGAAAGTCATGATCTCTACCAATTACAGTATATGATTAGGAATAAGAGGAAAGTTCAGTATATATTTTGATAAGCATTAATGATTGTTGTTAATAGAAATATCACTAATGTTCTAAGATCATGCTTTTTATATTGTAGATGCTTACAGTTTGCTGATCAAGTCCAGGTTAAAGTCCAAATGTCATTGCTCAAGATTTGCTACAAATTTCCTTTGTATTAATGTCTAAGAAATATAATTTTCTCATTTGCTTTATCCATTAATCTATGCAAACATCAAACTGCACAACATTACATCAAGATCATGAGTTTTGAGCTCATACATAAATTCTGTACATGGGAAACATTCATCTGCATTGAACTATTAGGCAGTTATACATTTTCCCAGATATAAAATGAATACAAGTCAACAATGGATAAATATATTATTGTAACTTAAAACTTAAAGCTGAATTTTCCTTCTAATCATCAGAGGTGAACTTTCTTTCTTTAATTTTTTTTTTTTTTTAGTCTTGCGGCTACTCTTCTATACTGGCCCGATTCTGTTCCCAGCTCCCACCTGGTGGCTCACAAATATCTGTAACTCCAGCTTTAGGGAATCTGATACCCTCTTCTGACTTCCCTGAGCACTAGACATGCATGTGGTATACATATGTGCATGTAACACACTCATATACCTAGGAATAAAACATCATTTAAAGTGTACAATTAAAAAAGAACTACATTGTGCATAGAATAGCTAATGTGATCACCACCATATGCCATTAAGATTACAAATAAACAGGACAAGATACCATTATTAAATGGAGATGCTATTAGAAGTATAGAAATCTGAAGAATCTAATATAGATGATGGTGGGTGTGTGGAGCAACAAGAATTCCCAGCCATGTTGGAGGGAAGGCAGCACAGTTCATCTACTGTACAAGAGAGTTTTGTAGTTTCTAAAAAGACTAACAACACATTTACCATACCATAATCTTTGCTATTTACTGGAATGTGCTAAAACTTAAATCCACACAAAAATCTTTCTGTAAATCCTTATTTCACCTTTATTAAAAATAATCAATTTTTTGGCACCTCAAAGGCATCCTTTAGCAGGTAAATGGATAAATAAACTAGGACATCATAGAAATATTTTTCAGCAATAAGAGGAAATGGGCTATTAAGCTGTGAAAAAAGCAAAGGTTATGGTAAACACACCCTATTAAGTAAAAGTAATCAGTTTGTCAAGAGCTTTTTACAATATCTATCTAATGAAATAATTGTGACATTACTTGGATGGACAAGAACCAGAAGCAGGATAGCCCAGAGACACAAACATGATTGGAAAGCAAAAGTCAATGAAATGATTCCTAATGATACTCTGCTATACTCATAGATTGGTGCCTAATCCAGTTGTCATCAGAGGACCATCATTCAGCAACTGATGGGAGCAGATGCATAGCCAAATACTAGGCTAAGCCAGGAGAACCACACCGAAGAGGGGAGGAAGGATTGTAGGAGCCACCACTAAACCACAACCCACAGAATCTCCTAAGCAGGACTCACAGAGCTCACAGGGCTAACACAGACTGAATCTACAAACATGAACCCTGTATGGGTCTTAGGTCCTCTAAATGTATCTTATGGTTGTGTAGCGTGGTGTTCTTGTGGGACCCCTAAAAGAGAAGTGTTGCCTGTGCCCGGGATCATTTTCCTCCTACTGGGTTGCCTCTTCCAGCCTCGATAGAAGAGCTTGTGCCTGTTCTTATTAGGCTACATTTGTTGGATATACAAGTAAGGCCTGCTCTTTTTTTTTTAATTTATTTTAAGGGAACTGGACGAGTGGATCTGGGGAGGGAGGCAGATGTGGGTAGAATGACTGAGAGGAATGGAGAGAGACGAAACTGTAGCCTGGATGTAATGTATTAGAGAATA
>NC_022020.1:13605733-13612645 GCF_000317375.1 Microtus ochrogaster | reverse complement strand
TGTGTAGGCGTATGTCACAAACAATGCCACAGCAGTTTGGAATTATGATTAATAGGGTAGTATTTATTTAAAGGGGAAAAAACTTACAGATCACCGTCAGCCCTCTGTACAACCAGGAAGGGAGTCTAATCGCCAGCCGAGCAGGGAGTGAAGAGAGCGAGAGAAGGAAGTGGCCGCTTTTTTAAAGGGAGAGAGACCACGCCCCAATGGGCTAGTATCTCAGCGGCTATAGACTGGAGGAGCGGAAGGACCTCCCGCAACAGGCCTGCTCTTTTTTTTAAATTTATTTTAAGGGAACTGGAGGAGTGGATCTGGGGAGGGAGGCAGATGTGGGTAGAATGACTGAGAGGAATGGAGAGAGACGAAACTGTAGCCTGGATGTAATGTATTAGAGAATAATAAGAAAAAGAGATTATAAACCATATGCTTCCAAATATAAAGAGACTTCTGGAGAAAATAAAAACAGTATAACTTGGAACCAAAGGTTAAAATGGGAGACCTGAATAGGAAGTCACAGGAATTTTTAGGCCACGGAAACTATTTTGTATCACACTGGGACAGGAACTATTTATCAATACATAACAGTCACAATCTATGACTACTTTGAACATTAGTTTTGTTTGCTCATTTTTTAAAAGAATAACAAGGACAACATTTTTCAGAAAACCAAGAGAAATAAAATTCCAGTGTTAGAGACATTTACAGAAAACAGGTAGTAGTTCTGGTTGGGAAGAGTCCTAGGAAAGGTACAAAAATGCTGTGTGGCAAATATTTTCCTAGGAAAATATCGACTGCAGAGGAAAGGGCAGTAGCTAAAGCTTTGGCAGTCATGTTATTTGTAAAATGTGTTTCGTTGGAATACCACACGATAGCTCTGGATTAGGAAGCCAAGAGTACATGCTTAGGAAGCGGGAGTGAAGATTTTAAAAAAGACTTGTGTGGAGTCATAGCGCCAATGTGGTTTGGTTATCAGTCTGCAGATAAAGATGGAGGTTTGCAGGTAAATACTACTGATGATGGATGTTTGCTCAGTCACCTATTTTCTATTGTTTTTATGCTTTAATAGTTATACAAGACACTCAAATGATAAATTGAGAACTTTAGACTTTATGCTACTGGAAATAAGTGTGTGTGTGTGTGTGTGTGTGTGTGTGTGTGTGTACATGTGCATATACTGAGGTCAGAAAGAATGTCTGCTGTCTTGTTCTATGGTGCTAATTCCTGTGTGAGAGGGTCTTTTGCTGAGCCTACAGTTGAACACCAACCATCTTCATTGATTTCCTGTCTCTGTCCCCATACCCCCACAGGGTTTATACATAGGCATTTGTGCAGCTTTGAGGGTTTTTTTGGTATGTGTGCTAGAGATTTGTACTCAGGTCCTTTTTATCCACTGAACCTTCTCCACGTCCCTTTTTTGTTGTTGTTGGTGAATGAAAAGGTATGCTATGCTTTTAGGTTGGTTTGGTGGAGCTAGCAGAATGGATTACGAACAAATGAAGATTGTTAAATATGTAGAACACTCATTGGTAGTAAAAACTCAGAAAGGGGCAGTTGTACTGGAAATGAAAAGTAGATCGGCAGAACTGTGTTTGAAAAGACAATCTGTTGTCCCAGTGCACAAGAAACTGGTTTTTAAAGATTAAGTTCCACTGTGTAAGGAACCAAGTTTTGGGTTACTATTTGAACTGTTTTACTTTGCTGTTTTGGACAGTGTTGGATCTTAAACTGAGCCCATTCTCTGTTTGCAAATAGACAAAATAAACAGGTAGGCTTTTGAGAGAATATTAGAGATTTCCTCTCAACAATAGATAAGGAAAAATGTAGACAATGTTGCTGCATTCGGCTTGGGGTGTCAGTACAGAAATAGCAAAGGTCAGTGACAGGTAGCTCTGGGGGCACATGCCTGTAGTTCCATCACTCGGGTGTGAAGGTGGAAGCAAGGTCTGGAGAAGTTCAAGGCCAGCCTCGGCTACAACTACTGTGTCTGTGTTCAGAGACCCTGTCTCAGAAACAAGCAGCAGACACCAACAAAAATAAACAGAAGAAATTTAATCAAGTGCATAGCAATACATTTACTGTGTACATAGTGAAACACTTTTTATCACACTTAATGAAAATTTTCTAACAGGGGAGTCTCAGTAAAGGTTTAGAAATCCTGACAAGCCAAAGTGGACAAGCAATGAATTCTTCACGGAGGCACCTTCTTGGTATGGTATTAAGGAGATGGAAGAAAAGAATTATTATTAACTTTTTATTTTAAAAAGTTATACAATATATTTTGTCATGTTTTCCCCTCTTTCAGTTCCTCATGTCATCTCTCCACTTCCCTACCTGTTCAACTTTATGACCTTCTTTTCTTCTCTTTTAAAAACAAACAAACAAAAAGCAAAGAAACACAAAACCCCCACATAAGTACAAAAATGGTTATCAGTAAACAAGAAAAAAAAGATAAGACAAAAACGTTCAAATAAAGCAAAATGAGACAAAGAGCCCGCAAAAATACTAGTGAGTTTGTTTTGTGTGTGCCTGGAGCCTACCCTTAAGTGTGATTAATATCCCCAATGAGACTCCATTGGAGAAAACTGATTTTTCATTTGCCAGTGGGTTATCAATTGGAGATAGCTTCTTGCTCAGAGATAGAAGTCCTGTGTCTGCTTCCTGCTCACAGTAATGGGACTTTTGTGGCTTGAACCTGCAGAAGCCCTGTGCATTCTCTCACAGTTCAAGAGTTCATATATGCATGAGTCCTGATGCATTTAGAGGACACTGTTTTCTTGGGTTCATCCATCACCTCTGTCTCCTAGAACCTTCCCACTTCCTCTTCCACAGAGCTCCCTGGGCCTCGGAGTGAGCACTTTGATGAAGATATTTCATTTGGCACTGAGTGTTCCAAACTCTCTCTGCACCGTGTCCAGTTGTGGGTCTTAACCTTTAGTCCCATCTGCTGCAAGAAGAAGCTTCTTTGATGATGGCTGAGTGAGGCACTGACCTATGGGTATAGCAGAATGTCATCAGGAGGCATTTTTATTTAGCATAATAATGGTATTAAGTTTTCCCCTATGCACGTGACCTATCTACTCTCAGGTTCTTGGCCAAGTTAGCAGTTTAAGGTATGGGTTCCATCTCATCTAGAGGGCCTTAAATTCAATAAAAATCATAGTTTGTTATTCACTCCCATAAAATTTGTGCTACTACTGTACCAGTATGTCTTGAAGAAAGGTCACTGCTGCGTGTCGCAGGAATTGTAGCAGGGAGTTATTATTATATGGATTTTTACCATTCTCCTCCTGTAGAATCCAGTGTCATGGCCAATAATCTGTAGTGGCGATGTTTCACAAAGTGACTTGTGGTCCATGACATATGGTAAGTTCTTCAGCAATAGGACCTTACCATCATATCGTGAAGAGAAACCTGTGATATTTGTGGGCTCCCACGGGGTCTGTTTGATCAGTGACTCGAAAAGACACAATGCATACCCAGCCCTGAAGGTTGACTTCATGGCAGAATATGTCTAGTTGGGACACTGTCTTCACATTGTTGGGTGACTCAATTTCAATCCCTTTTATCTGTGTGTATTTTAGGAAGCTTCTACAGCAGTAGGCGTCCAGTGATTTCTCAAAAGACCTTTAGTGTTAATTGTCCCTCCTCATATTCCTTCCTTTCCTCATCTTTCCCTCCTTTATATCTCCTAAGGAAAAGAACTCTTAAATTATACTTATATTTTGGGACTGAGTCATTTTATTGGTTATGTTAATTTGTGGCCAGGCCAGGTGTCTGATAGCCAAAGGAGTATTTGGAAATATGTCTGTCCATAGTTAACAGCTTTTGAGTGCTACTCAATGCACTGTATAACTTGTATAACTTGACCAGCTATCTAATGATCCACAGGCACTTAAACTGTTTTAGAGGAAAAACTGAAATATTTGTATGTATATATTTAATAAGATCTAAAAGATTTAGTCCAATGCCAACAGAGATATCACTACCTTTTAATTTTTTAAAAAGCTTTAATTTTAGATTATATTCTGTATGAGTGAGCATTTTACCTGTATATATATCTATATCTATATATGTGTGTATGAGTGTGTGCATGTGCACATGCCCATGTGCACACCTGGTGCCCTCAGATGTCAGAAGAGGTTGTCACATCCCCTGGAACTGGAGTCACAGATGAGTGAGCAATCTGTAGGAACAAGCGCTCTTAACTCCTCAGCCATCTCTTGCTCATCATCACCTTCTTCACAATGGCCTGTGACTCTTATGACCCTAGTTTATCAAGAAAAGTGATAGATGGACTGACCATTTTGTCTTGGTAGCGCTAGAAATTAATTCTTTGTTAACTTGAGTGGATCACCATGTAAATGTGCCTCAGGGTTTCTTTTCAAGGGTATTTCCTGAAAGCTTAACTGAGGAGGGTAGACACGACTTGAATGTAGTTGGCACAACACCATGCTCTGCGTCCTGAACTGAATAAAAAAGAAAGGGCAAGCTGAGCACCAGCATGCATTCTATGATTCCTGATTGCCATGATAGAGTCAGGAGGCCGCTAGTTAGTTTCCGGCCACTTAGCCACGAAATAACCACACAGATACTGTAATAATTAAATCACTACTTGGCTCATTAGTACTAGCATCTTATTGGCTAATTCTTACATCTGAATTTAACGTATTTTTTATTAATCTGTGTGTTGCCACGTGACTGTGGCTTACTGGCTAAAGTTTTGCCATCCGTCTCTGGCAGGGGTTAAATGGCTTCTCCCTGACTCTATCCTTCTTTCTCCCAGCATTCAGTTTAGTTTTCCCTGCCTTCCTAAGTTCTTCCCTGTTATAGGTCTGGAGCAATTTCTTTTTCCATTAATGGTAATTGCAGCATACAGAGGGAAATTCCACGTCACCATGACGCAATGTGACCAGCCGTGGTATGATCCACTGTCATGACTTTCTTTCCACAATGGATTGTAGCCTTAAATCAAAAGAACCCTTTCTTCCTTAAGTTGATTTTGTTAGGTCCTTGGCCACAGCAACGAGAAAAGCAAAGAAAGTAACTCCATTTTGCATTCAGTAAGTGGGGAGCAGGTGAGGGCGGATACAGGCATCCCTCATTACTCCTATTGTGAAACCTGCATGTGAAGTTTGCTCCTTCTGTGTTGCTGCACCATGTTCTGAATTTACAAATGCAGAAGAGGGAAACAGAGAAACACGTTGAAGTATAAACATAATATAGCTTACAGAAAAAGTGCAGTAGTGGGGAAAATGGTACATATTCAGGACCAAGAGATTCACCAGTCTAACCTTTATGTTAAGCGTTCTGTTTTTCAAAGTTAGGATAAACAGGAAACATGATTACAGGTATGTGGGGAAAAATCCATTTTATTTGCCTGAGCATCTACTTATTTTTTTCTTGTACATTAGCAATTATGAAACTATGTTACAGTTGCCTGGCATTGCTTAAATATTTTGCAGAACCGAAAGTGCAGCTATGTCTTGGCAAAGCAATCAGAGCTATATTTCAAAGCAAGAGTAAAATAACACTTCCCGTGATAAAACAGATTATCTTGCATGAAAGGCTAGGAACATTTCAAAACAAAGTGACATTTTTCAGCAGTGGAACTATTTTACAAATATGTATGTTTATTTCTCATAAATTTGTAAAACCTGATTTTAAACTTAAAGAACATTGCCCTCTACGAAAGAACTGTTGACTGCCATGGATTAGACAGACAATGTAAAAATTAGCCTAGCTCTGCTCTGGGTAAAAAGAGGGTGTTGTGATCTAATGAAGCAGAGGAAGAGGACTCTTTGACCTTAACTTCTCAGTGAAGTGGGAACAAGGGCACAACTCAAGCATTTAATCATGTTCCTTGAAGATGAATGCTATTTAAGAAGACAGCAAAGTTTGATGAGTTTAGGAAGATGTAAACTCACTTGAAGACTTGAAGAGAACTTTGTACAAAATAAATTTTCATGGAACACAGTGTGGGGAGAAGTGTTGGGGTCTGGGAGAGTGTTTTCTCCTGGATGTAGGATACTATAGGAGGCTTGGAATGCTTCCTGCTGCAGCAACGGTCCATTCCTTTCTCTGAGAATTACATTGCCAGTTATCGACCATGCCCTTGCTTACACAAGTTGACTTTCTGAAACATCATATTTTTTTTGTAGCCTCATCTCTCAATTTCAAATTCAGAAAGGGGACTTTCATCTGATTAGTAGTAGTTATGTAATATCTATTACTGAGGTAACACTCACTGTAGATTTTTGGTGGAGGCGATTCTCTGTGAATCAGATATGAGCATTCTGACACATCTACTGTTGCCAAAAGATGAAAACAATAATGGCAATTATCTGTTAAAGCCATATGAAATTCTCTGGCAAGAAGTCCTGAGTGTGATTTAGTAACTTTCTTATTTGGCCCAGGACCAGGAAAAGAGATTGGAGAATTCCCAGCAGGCAGTTTCTGTGGTTCTCCACAACATCTTTATGTCTTGTGAGCAGAGAAACTGACGTCTTCTCAAGGATAATATTGGGCTTGTCAGATCATGGCTGTCAGGTCACAGATAGCTTCTCTCTTCAAAGCAAAGGCTGGTTTGTTGACTGCTCATCTTTATAAAAATTACCTCCCTACAGATAAGAGTTTGGGTTCCTCTTTGCAGCCACACACGTCACCACATATCTGTGGTTACTTGGCAGAATTATTCAGACATAAATATGGCCATTAGAGTTGGCTGATAGTAGCTGGAGAGATAACTCAGTGGGTAAGAGAATGCATTATTCTTGATAAAAGTTTAAGTTCACTTCCCAGAACCCGTATCAGATCCCTTACAGCAACCTATAAACTTAGTCCTATCAGAACTGATGTCTTCTTTGTCTTCTTCTGGCCTCTATGGGCACCTGAACCCATATGTACACACACACA
>NC_022020.1:13599328-13605203 GCF_000317375.1 Microtus ochrogaster | reverse complement strand
AATAAAGATTGCCGGGCGGTGGTGGCGCACGCCTTTAATCCCAGCACTCAGGAGGCAGAGGCAGGAGGATCTCTGTGAGTTCGAGGCCAGCCTGGTCTACAAGAGCTAGTTCCAGGGCAGGAACCAAAAGCTACGGAGAAACCCTGTGTCGAAAAATTCAAAAATAATAATAATAAAGATTTGCATATTGAATCCCAGGCCCTTGCTATGCTAGATAAAAGCTTACAGCTGATCTACAGCCTTGCTTGAGGTTTGTTTTCGTTATTTGTCCCATATGTTCGCAGGAGCCTGGTCTCTTCACAGCTCAGGGAGACTGACTTGCGTCTTCATTCGGAAGATAAAAGTTTAAAAATTAAGTTCACCTTTGACTTTGAGCTTGCCTTTGTAGAATTCTTGCACTTTTCTCTGTCCCTTCACCTCTTCTGTTGTGATACCTCATGAACATGGCACTCTGTGCCTTCCTTGAAATTGTTCTCTGTCCTTGTGGCCTCCTGGCCCCTGACTGCATCAAGTTTGTCAGTGAAAATGTCCTTCAGCATCTTCTCACATAGGCTCTTCCATTATAATACTGACTGCTGAAGACACACTTTTCTTAGAGACACTATACCATGTTACACATGCACGCATGTGTTTATGTTACATCACATGACATTATTATGGCAATAATGATACAGATAATTTTCTTATATGAAGTAACTTAGCACTTACTCAAAATCAGCAGTAGCCTCTATTTATAGGAACTAGCTAAAGCTTTGTGCTCACTGCAGAGGCAAAGCACCCAGTGTTTTACTAACACTCTTCTCATGTGTGTGGATGTAAGAGCGTGATCATGCAGGCTGTGGCAATGACTCACTTGCCCAGTTATATTTACTCAACTCTTTTCACATATTATCAAATTTATTTCTGTTCTTATTTTTAGTATATTCTTTATTGAGCTTTCTTATTCTTTTATTAAAATATTTATTTACATAAACTCAGTTTCTCCTTGTACTGTAGTTTTATTAGTTTTGACAAATGCTTGGTCATGTATCTATTCCCATAAGTTTAATAAACAACACTTTAGCCCTCCTCGGCTCCTTTATCCTGTCTCTTTAGGAACAGCTACTTTGTGCTTCACATGGGTGTGACAAGGTGCATCTATGAACTTGCTTATTAAACTGGCTTTTTTATTGTTGTGCAGTCAGACTGTGTAAGTCATTTTTAAATATGACCAGATACCTGAAGAAGCAGCTTCAAGGATGGAAGGTTTATTGCTTGGCTGTGGAGGAAGGATATAGCCCATCATAGCAGAAAAGGCCAGCAGCAGGAAGCCGCTTGCTAATATGGTTGACTCGGGAGGCAGAGGAAGAGGAAAGCTTGCTGGCTTTCTCCCTTTCCTTTTTCTTCAGTCGTACCTAGACTCCATAGGATAGCGTACTCACACCCAGGGAAGATCTTCCCTGCCAGTGCATCTTTTCTGGACAAGTCTTCACCTTCTCCCAGGGGCTTCCTTTACCCCTACGTGCTTCTTAATTCAGTCACGCTTAAATTGTAAACTGACCATCACACATACTGAAGGACTCTTCATTTAAACCAACCTGAGACATATCTTTCTATGTACCATGTATGTGAAATAAATCATAGTTCAGGTTTCACTTTTAGTCTACGGACCATATTGAGTTGATGCGATATAAAGTCTGGGTCAAATTTCATTTGTTTCATGGTAAATGGGTTTCTACTTAATACTATCAAATTTATTTTCATTTTATATCTTTTATCAATTAAATTAATCTAGCTAATTTTGGGTTATAAAGTTAGGGTACTTACATTTGTCATCCAGTGTCAAATTTTCAACCCTGAAAATAAACACCCAAGCTCATTATATAGACTGACAGGTTATATTTAGGAAGATTTATGCACACATGCGCACACACCCACATGCACACAAAAACAATTAGTAAGCAAAAGAGGCATTAAATTTGCAGGCGAGTGGAGAAAGCTATATTGGAGGTTTTAGGGAAGAAAGGAAAGGAAAAAAGTTGTAATTATAGTCTACTCTAAAAAAATGAGAGAGGGAGGTTAATTTTAAATATTTTCCTTCAGCCCGATACCAAAAAGTAATAATCACGCAAGACATTTTAGTACATTTGTTTCTAGAGTCCATTCTTCCTGTACTCAATTTATAATAAATCAGCAAAAAATAGTAAACCACTCACAATGTATTAATGCATTAATTTTTATGGACCAAGCTTAGGTATTATAAAACTTATCATACTAAAGCACTCAGTTGAACACTCGTAAGAGTACCCATAGGTCTTTGCAGCTCTCACCGGATCATTCCAGACTTTTTCCGCCATCCCACAATGGAATTCTCATCCTTTATACTCATTTTTTAATCCTGTCCCAGAAAACAGTCAACCGTACATCAAATTAGCTATCTATTTTGGATGTGTTCCATATGTGGTATGATATAAAGTATGAAAATGGTGTTTCAAACTTCAGCTGTGTTTTAGCATGCCCCAGTGCATTTTTGTTTTAGATGAAAAGTCCGTTCTATTTACATGTCAAATTTCATGCCTACATAACTGATGGGAACTTCTGTAGTTTCCGCTTTGGGTTATCCCAAAAGTAATGACGTAACAATTGTGATGGGTATTTCTGTGGACTTCCGATCTCCTGAACATAAAGCCAAGGCGTAGTTGTTTTAGTCACTAGAGTGACTTTATACTTTACCTTTTAAGGAGTTTCCAGGCTGTTCTCAGAGCTGCCGTATTGTTTACACTGTTAGATTTCCATGGCAGTTGATGAACAGTCTTATTTTTCTAAACCCTTGCCAACACTCGCTATTTACCTTTTTTTTGTATTAAACATATTTAAACTTATGGTATTTTTGGCTGATAATTTTACTGTAAAATAACCTCATAGTCAGTGTAGGAATGCCTGTGCTTAACAATTGTTTAGTAACTTTTATGAATTACTATTTTTGATGTACGTATTATTTGTCATTAACAATCAAGGAGCCCCTCATCTTCTCTCCTCTTCTGTTCCCTTCCCTTTGCTTCCCTTTCCCATTTTAAAAATGTTTTTAATTGAAATAGAATTACATCATTTCCCTTCGACCTTCCCTTCCTCCAGCCTCTCCTAGTTACCTCCCTTGAACGCATTCATCCTCCCAGCTCTCGAGTGGCTAGCCTCTCCTTCTTTGATGACATTTGTCCCATATGCATACACATGCAAACATGGGTGCACGTGCCCCCCCCCCACATAGTCATGCTGAGTCGTTTGTGTGTCTATAGTTTCAAGGCTAACCCCTCTGTATTCCACATTGGACAACCAGTAAGGGGGCTTATCCTTGAGAGTCACTAATTCTGCTTCTCCCAGCCATCAATAATCACCTACAGCTTTGTTTAGGGGTGAGAAACCAGTGGACTTCCTTATCATTGTCAAAGACTTTGGTGTCCATAAGCACAGTCATCCTACAGGCAGTCAGGGGGTTGCCAACCCTCCCCTAAGGTGGCTGTTTGTGCTGCGCCTTAAGGTCAATCAGAGACAGGATCTCAGTGCCTCCGTTATTAGCTGAGCACACACACACATCTTTGCACCTGTGGCCCCCTACATTCATCAGAAACAAGCAAACAACAAACTGGACTATGACAGCATGGATACACCATTCTTTAGTTTTTCCTGTCAAGACTTTTATTTTGTCTGCTGTTAACCCAAATGTTACCCACTACCTCAGGCAATGGCAAGGAGGAAAAGTGTTTCTCGCAGGTGTCTCTCGCAGTTTGTTTCCACAAATGGCACTAAAGGAGACAGTGTTCCCCATGGATGAGTTCTGAGTCTGGTAAACAGCAGGCGGCCTTTTAGGTGTGCTTCCAGGGGACCAGCAGGCTGGGAAAACAGCACAACACAACCTTGGGGCTGAGGAGGCCTAAAAGTTGAGAGTTTGCAAGGCTGCACAGGAATGCCGGTGTTCATTTTTAAAGGCTACTGCAGAGCTACAGAACAGCAGATGGAACAGGGCAAGTTCAACCAATGGTTTCCTTATTCTTACCAGCTTTTTTTTTTCATCAACTGCTGTTTGAACCCTAGGGTTTCTAAGACTCAAACTCAAAATGTCAGGCTTCGTGGTAAGCAACTTTAACCACTGAACTGTCCCTGCTGGCCCTGAACATCATCTTACAATTGACAAAATCTGTCCACATCTTTCACTGTCAAGTTCACTGGAGGGGCCAGCTACACAACAGGATGTGCTAAGTGAATGATGAGATACAGCTTGCTATCCAGAATCCTCTCTCCCAACTGCTGTATGATGTTGTATTCAGTAGCTCATGTCTCTGTCTCAGAACTTGATAAAATAAAACTGACATTGAAGGAATGATCACAAAGTAGTTGCAATTATTTTTTTTTGTTTTTTGAGTATTTTATTGATTTATATTTATATACTTCCTACCTCTCCCCTCCCCCTTCAAACCTCTCCCAAGGTCCCGATGGTCCCAATTTACTCAGGAGATCTTGTGTTTTTCTATTGTCCATGTAGATTAAATCTATGTATGTCTCTCTTAGGATCCTCATTGTTGTCTAAATTTTCTGGGATTGTGATTTGTGGGCTGGTTTTCTTTGCCTTATGTTTAAAAACCGCTTATGAGTGAGTACATGTGCTACTTATTCTTCTGTGTCTGGGTTACCTTGTTCAAAATGATGTTTTCTAGCTCCATCCATTTTCCTGCAAAATTCAAGATGCCATTATTTTTTCTGCTGTGTGGTATGCCATTGTATAAATGTACTACGTTTTTCTTATCTATTCTTCGGTCGAAGGGCATTTAGGTTGTTTAAAGGTTCTGGCTATGACAAACAATGCCGCTATGAATATAGTTGAGCACATGTTTTTGTGGCACGATTGAGCATCCTTAGGATATATACCTAAAAGTGGTATTACTGGGTCTTGAGGAAGGGTGTTTCGTAATTTTCTGAGAAATCACCACACTGACATCCAAAGGGGCTGTACCAGCTTGAACTCCCAACAGCAATGGAGAAGTGTTCCCTTTACTCCACAACCTCTCCAGCATAAGTTGTCATAAGTGTTTTTGATCTTGGCCATTCTTACAGTTGTAAGATGGAATCTCAGAGTTGTTTTGATTTGCATTTCTCTGATGACTAAGAATGTTGAACATTTCCTTAAGTGTCTTTCAGCCATTTTAGATTTCTCTATTGAGAGTTCTCTGTTTAGGTCTATACTCCATTTTTATTGGATTATTTGTTCTTTTGATGACCAATTCCTTGAATTCTTTGTACATTTTGGAAATCAGACCTCTGTCTGATGTGGGGTTGGTGAAGATCTTTTCACATTCTGTAGGCTGTTGTTTTTCTTGTTGACTGTGTTCTTTGCTTTACAGAAGCTTTTCAGTTTCAGGAGGTCCAATTTCTTAATTGTTTTTCTCAGTGTCTTTGCTGCTGGAGTTATATTTAGTAAGTGGTCTCCTGTGCCAATGCATTCAAATGTACTTTTCACTTTCTCTTCTATAATATTCAGTGTGTCTGGCTTTATGCTTAGGTATTTGATCCATTTGGAGTTGGGTTTTGTGCATGATGATAGATATGTATCTATTTTCATTCTTCTGCATGTTGATATCCAATTATGCCAGCACCATTTTTATATATGCTTTCTTTTTTCCCATTTGATATTTTTTGCTTCTTTGTCAAAAATCAGGTGGTCGAAAGTATGTGGATTAATATCTGGGTCTTCAATTTGGTTCCATTGGTCCTCCTATCTGTTCTTATGCCAATACCAGGCTGTTTTCAGTACTGTAGCTCTACAGCAGAGTTTTAAGTCAGGGATTGTGATACCTCCAGAAGTTCTTTTATGGTACAGGATTGCTTTGGCTATCCTGTTTTT
>NC_022020.1:13571967-13582163 GCF_000317375.1 Microtus ochrogaster | reverse complement strand
GCCTATTCCCTCTGAGGTCCCAGACTCATGCCTGGCCCCACAGAGATCTCTGGTTCCTGCCTACTCCCTCAGATATCCCAGATTCACACCCTGTCAGAGGTCCTGGCTCAGGCCTAGTTCCTTGAAGGTCCTAGACTCTCACCCAGACCCACAGGGGTCCTGGCTTAGGTCTACTCCCTTGAAGGTACCAGATTCATACCCAGACCCTCAGAGGTCTCTGGCTCTGGCTTACACTCGCTCAGTGGTTACTCCCCTGTACCTGTTCCTGTGGAGATCGATATCTCAGGTCTGCTCTAGACCAGGTTGCTGGCTCAATCCTGATCTGAAATTGTCTTGAGAATGGATTGGCTCCCATGGAGCTTGCTTTCTCAGGCCCACTCTGGCCTAGGCAGCTAGCTGTTCCCACTCCTGTGGAATTTGTTGCTTCAGGCCCACTCCAGCCCAAGGTGGAGTTCCTTGCCTCAGGCCTACTTTTGCCAAGTTTGCAATTATTTTTTTTATTGGTTTTTCAAGTTTCTCTTTGTAATAGCCCTAGCTATCCTGGAACTAGCTCTTGTAGACCAGACTGCCCTTGAATGTACAGAGACCTGCCTGTCTCTGCCTCCTGAGTGCTGGAATGAAAGGTGTGAACCACTGCCCCCCCCAGCCTAGTTATGAGTAATTATAATTGAAGTAGCAGTGGGCATTACCATCCACATTGAAAAGGACGAGTATACCATTTACTGAAAGGATGCTTTCCTTAGTAAAAAAAACCAAAAAAACAAAGACAAAAAACAAAAAACAGCACCTTCATGTAACACAAGGCAATATAAAGATCAATATTCACTCATCTGCAGACTCTTTATTGAGTGTGTCAAAGACATGTTATTTGGGAATCCATGCCATACTGAAATAGGCTGGGACACATCAATAAATTGGGAGCATCATGGTGTGTTAGTCTTAACATTATTCTTAACATGTTCTCTCAACATTTATTTGATATATACAAGGAAAATCTGATTTTTATGCTATTTTATTTATTTATGCAAAATAATAAGCAAAAAATATACAACATGATCCACTCTATACGTAAACACTGTACAATGCTTTTATGTGCATGCAATGAAATTCATATCCATCATGGAGAAGAGTGTGGAGTCTCCCGAGACAAATGCACCTCAAGAATCTCATTTCTACACATCCAAAGGAATTAAAACTAGTTCTGAAGAGAGAGCCATGCAACCCAATGTTCCCTGAAGCATACTCATCAGGATATGGGAGGAGTGAGAGAGTGGATACCAATGGCACGTTTGTATGATGGGATTGAAGTATGTATAAGTGAATAGATGTTTAAGTCAGCTTTATATTTTATATTAATCAGGAGGCTAATGGTAACCACAGCAGAGTGACCAAAATGCTTAGTTCATTTTCACAAAAGTCAGAGTGGGTACATAGAGAACATAAGTGTGAACAAAGAGTAACTACTGCTTTCAAAGTTCATGTGTTTATGGCAAAACATCTTATTCTTGGCATCAGGGTGTCCTTCTGGTTTTGTTTTGTTTTTTTAACCAAATGACTTAATATTTGAAAATACCTAAAACTCTCTTGCTGTTTATGGTGGAAAGAATAATTCCGATTAAGATTTGTGTATAGTTTTAAGTCTTACTTCAGGAATGGGTGGTTACAGTAGAATTTGCATTGGTGACTCATACCTATTGTTTCTGACTTTTCTTAAGCAGCTATATTCCAACACCTGTCAATTAGAATACCTTCACTTCACCAAGAAGATAGAGGCTGTACTAAAGGAATGATAGCCTCCCCTTCATTCTAGATCCCACTGTCATCTGGTCCAGTTTCCTCTGTTAATTAAATTGTATTTAACAGTCTAGACTGTGGTCTGCCAGGGATTTGGCTATCAATGCTCAGAGGAGAGCACAGAGAATAATCTAGAAACCCTCTTCTATTTTGTTTGTTCCTACTTGAAGTTTTTCGGTAACATCAGAGACTGGTGGGCCAGCTGTCACTTGGGTTCTCACCTGGTTCATGCCGGTGAACTAACTGCAAATCACTTCTCTATGTCAAGATGAAGCCTTATCAGTTGTATTGTTTTCTTCACCAAGGCGGTCTACTAGATGGTTCTACAGAGGGAACTACATTCTTTTTCCTTAATAATACCCCTTGGGGGAAAAATAACCAAAGCACATATAAATTTATGTACAAGTAAACTCTTATAATGGAAAATTTGAGGCATTAAATTAAGCTGTCTCGGGAAGCTTCTAATGATGATTAAGAGAGAAAAATTATATACCTGAAGCAAAATGGAATCAGAAGTAATATATTAGCCAAAAAATAACAGGCAAAATGTAGATTATTTATTTTATAGTCATCAATAATCTGAAGCCTTTGCTGGAAGAAGGAAGAGGATGTAAGGAAGTACTTTAAAATACAGATTAGATAATTATTGACTTTTGAGAATTTTCTTTCTCAAATGCCAAAAATCTTTCTGTGACTATTTGGTCTGTGAATGGCTATATGCTCCTTTGCATGCATATACACAAAGGTTTGCTGTCAAGATAGGTGTCTCGCTCATTTGCTCTCCATCTTACCCTTCTGAGACAGGATTGGAGTTCACAGAATGACTAGACGGATTAGGCAGTAAAGCCCCAACTCCTCCAATCTCTGCCTCCCCAGCCCTGGATTGCAGGCCTGATTCCGTGTCTCTGGCTTTTTACGTGAGTAATAGGGATCCATACTGAGGTCCTCGTATTTGAGCAGTGAGCACTTTATCTACTGAGCTAACTCGAGGCCCACCATTTTATAATTTCAATGTTAGTTCTACTGATTGTACAGTCTTTGTCAGAAAAAACATATATGGCTTTGATGTATGTTTAAAATACTTAATTCTCCACCATCAAAGATATCTGAATTTTACCCAATGTGAAAAAAAAAAAAAACAGACTCTAAAGACATGGGCAAGTTTTATATCTTGAGATAAAGCTATTATATTCAGATTTTAATATGGGTTCAATGAAACAGCATGGGTTCCTCTGAGAGGAGTCAGGAAGGTAGCTCTTGTAGGAAGCACAACCAATGGAAAAGAAATTGCAAAGATAAGCTGGAAAGATAAAGAAGAGTGTTAAGGATACAGGCCAGTGATAAAACACTTAAAAAATATAAAAGACAGCAATTCAAGGAATGCTGGGAAAATCCCAAGATAATCAGCTTTCTCTTATTCTCCTCTTGATGTCTCTTTAATTCCAGCCAAGCAATTGGTACTGCAGCAGGAATTAAAAATTGGCTATTTTTATTTTGTATTCTTTTTATTGTTATCTTTTAATGGAATACTTTAGCTTCGACTTAAAAATTTACTGGCACCCATTGATGCAGATAAACTGTCGTGTGACCATGTTCTGAAACAGCAGTGAATAAACCTTACAGCTTTCCATTAGATTAAAATTCAGATGTTTGAAAATTTTATAATGCTATTTGTGGATTTTAGACCTGTAATAGCTTCATTACTAGCATATTTTATCACATAAATTAGAGGCTTACATAAATTTACTCTGGTTTGAATTAATTTTCAAGAATCAGTAAAAGGTTCTAAACTCCTACAGATATGTATTTGGTAAATTTTCATCCAATTATCTTTTTTGTGATATGGAGTACAACTTATTCTTACATAAATCACTATATGTTAAAATAAAGAAGTTTATAATTTGCTTTTAAAAGCATAAATATCAAGTGGTAAAAAGGTATATATTTAATTATAATTATCCAAATACCTGCTATCTGTAGATTTCTTGAAAAGTAAAGATGAAAAGAATACCACTTGTGATTACTGACAGGTGCCTGGTATTAATAAAAATTAGGTAATGAGTATTTTGTATCTGCTACTAGATTAACAATTTTTACTTTCCTTTTTTCAATCTCTTCAATTATGATACACATGTTCGATAACTTATTTTGAGAACTTTTATGAGAATTTGTGCTTTGCTATACACACAGGGTGGACAAGTATGTCTTGTTCAGTTTTGCTTGAGACAATGAATCATTAAGTAATCCAGATTAGGCTGCATGTGAACTCCTACTGCTCCAGGGTCCTGTATGGTGGAATTACAGTCATACAACTTTACACATGAATCATATTCACCTGTTTCTGTCTCCAGGAACAAACAGTAGTTATAGACACAAACACCCAGGGCCTGTCTGAAAGCATGCCAGGCTGCTGGAAAGTTCTGAACAAGGGAAACACACCAAGAGTAGAACTGAAGAGCAGAATGTTCAGGAAAGCTTTGAAATGTCACAGGAAGTCCCAAAAGGCTGAGACCTTTTCCATTTACCTTCTCATTCCGTGAGACCTCTACACGCTAGAGCAGGAGGCTCTCTAATTGTTTGCAATTCTCTGTGAGACCTTGGGGACATCAGACGATGCTGTCAGTGTCAATAGTCACACAGTCTGTGGCTTATACACAGACTCGTCTCAGAGGAGAACACAAACTCATGTTTCCCCACTAGGGTCAAAACAGCAAACTTGGCAATTGAGAGCAGAGGTAATATCACTGAAAAGAAAGTAAGAAGACTTCTGCCAGTATGAAAATAATTAGGCAGTTTGAAAAATGATTTAAGGTACATATTCTTTGTTAATTTCTAAGGTAAAACTTTTAGAAGAATCTAGAAATTAATCACTTTATAAAACTGTATTTCAGAACAAATACAGCAAATATCCATATTAACAATTATTTCATGATTTAAGGAACATACAAGTCTCAAAGCTTAAAAATCTACTTCAAAGATAGTTTAGGGTTTAGTCTCCAAATGCTTGCCTCTTTCTCTCTCTGTCTCTCTCTCTGTCTCTCTCTCTCTCTGTCTCTCTGTCTCTGTCTCTCTCTCTCTCTCCTTTCACCTCCTCTCTTTCTGTGTGTGAGTGTGAAACCACTTCCATTTCTTAAGCAGCAAACTATTATACTTAATTCCACCTCTTGAGTATTTTTGTCTGTCTGTGCCTTTCTCCAGATAGTGATGGACTTTGTTCTAGGTACTAGATAAGAAGCCATTATTTAAACAGACACTGATTTGTCAAGAATTTTCATGAATACCTAGAAAACCATTTGTGCAGTGTGCATTCAGAGATGCTTATTTCTTACAAATTTAATAATTTCAATTTTTTGAGCATTGCATTAAAAGATTGCAGAAACTTTTACTATGAATAACCCAGGTTACAATAAGAAATGGTTAGCTGTTTTTCTAGTAAAGGGCAGTTCCACGTTGTGTACTATAAAAAACTTTTCTCAAAAATTTCAAATAGATTTTTTTTTCAAGACAGGTCCATGTATCTTAGGAGCCTGTCCTGGAACTCATTTTGTAGAGCTAGCAGACCTTGAACTCACAGAGATCTGTCTGCTTCTACCTTCTGAGTGCTGGGATTAAAGGCCTGCACCACCACCACCCAGCTTAAATAGAGAATTTTATACTACTTATTTGAGGGGTGTGTAATAGTGTGCCCAATAGTGTTTGTTTCCTTTCAATCCTTGTAGTTTGGGGGAGTTGGGTTTCAGACGGAGTAACTTGGCCTAGCCTGAAACTCACCACGTAACGTCAAACTCTTAGCATTCCTTCTAGACTCTGTCTCTCAAGCTCCAAGGTTAGTTATGGTTTGAGCCATTATTCCCAACTCCTGGTAACATCTGTTGATTTTGAAAGCAAGGAACATGTTTCTCCACGGATGTAGCTACCTGGACAGGTTGTGGTGTTTAAACAGGAATGCGTATTTAAAACTGTTTAGGCCCTAAGCAATGTTAGTTTCTGTATGTATTTCGGCCATAAGTGTGATGCCCAAGGGGTAGGTACTTCACCCCTGAGTTACAACCCAGCCCTTCTGTATGGAAATTTGAATTGTCCTTTAGTGATGTTTCTACTAGGTATTTGATTTAACAGTCCAGGGGTGGTAGGCAAGGCCCTGGGACCTAAGCAGCTAGGAGGCGGGGCTAGTTAACCTGCAGACCTGAGGGAGGGGGGCTGGGGTAGTGAGCAGCGCCAACAAGGCCTGCAGGGTCCAGTATGCACCCCTCACTCTTTGATCCTTCACTCCTCAGATTCTTAAAAAAGCCAGGCAAAGGGGAGGTTTGGGGGTATCTTGGTGTTAACAAACACTACGAGGGAGTGAAGGGGTTGGATTCAGCTGGCCCAGGAGGTAGAGAGACCCCAGTAATTCTGTGTTATCTCACAGGTGGTGGCCTTGGCCACCGAACTAGAGTCAGCTTGGGTGGGGGTGGGGGCACATTTCTGTAGTGGCAGGGCCTGGTGGTGTGTACTTATGCCACACTGAAATTGTGCCAGCAGGCTCTGTAGGTAAGGAGTACAAGGCTCCTGGACATAGTGGGGTTGCTGAGAAGCTAGATTCAGCAGCAGCCTGGTCAGGCTTTAGCGTGCCTTGAAACACGGAGAGCCCCAAAGGCCCAGCAGCGCTTAAAGGGGGTTGTGATCTCATCCATGCCTGGGCACCTAGGACACTGTGTACTAAAACCTGCAGAAGAGTCTAGGCCTTACCCCGCCCAGCTATTGCTATGGCAACCTCTCTGTTTGAGGCTGCTGGACCCTGAGCTGCAAGGCAGCTCCCCCTGGCGGAATGCCTAGTACCAAGCACGCCCTGGAGGCTCACAGAGGCGAGGTCTGGCCTACCGGTGCAGGCTTTGGTCCTCCCAGCCCCCTCCCTTGTTGCCATGGAGACCGCCAGGGCAACCTCACCAGTATCAGCTGCAGCAGCCAGAGCCGCTCAAGAAGAAACAACCTGAGCTCTCTTTTGCCTCAGCGCCTCTTCCAGGAACTCAAACCCAGCAGCTGCTACAGACAGCCCTCCCACAGGCAGGAAGTGAGAGGCAGAAGTCCAGTACCGGCCGGTCCCTCCTCCACACCTTTCTTTATTAGGCTTTCCATTCTGAATTTCATACCTTGACATCTTTTATGATAAAGTTTAAAGGGGAAAATAACACGGTTCCCTTTATTCTGCCTGCTACATTCTTCCCATTAACATGCCGCGTTTAATCCCATGTTTTGGATCAATCATCAAGATCTCATTTTAACAACACTCCTCTCTTCCGCCCTCTGTCCTTCCTTCTCTCCCTCTTAGTCTCCCCCCATTCCTGTCTTCCTCCTTCCTTCATTACAGAATATACAGGAAAAACCCAGGTTCATTAATCAAAATGGATTAAATGTATAGAACTGTCCTGTCCCTATGCACCAGTTAAAGGCTCTTGTGCCAGATCTCGTGCATCTCTACCGATTACAAGTTGGATACTCTCAGTGAAAGAGGTCTACTTTCCCTAAGCACCTAAAAGGTGCTAATCAGTCTTAATAATAAAGACCCAGAGTCCAATGTTAGGGGGTGAAAGCTGAAAGGTGGGAGAAGCAGAGCTGTCAACCACTAGAGTTCTTACCTCTAAGCAATTCTTAGACTGGAAGGGGCAAGATTCGATCTCCATGAATCCTCAGACTGAATGCAATGAGCTCCCATCTCCACCCACGTCCATTCCTCTTTTCTGCCCAGGCACATTCCTTCCTGTCTCCACCTCCCTAAGGCTGGGATTAAAGGTGTGTGACTCCCAAGTGTAGAGAATAAACTTGTGAGCCACCACCATCTGGCTCTATTTCTCTTTTAGACTTGATCAATTTCATGTAGCCCTAGGTGGCCTTGAACTCACAGAGCTCTGTCTGCCTCTGTCTTTCATAGTGCCAGGATTAAAGGTGTGTGCCACCACTGCCTGACCCCTATAGCTAACTCTTGTGGCTAGCTCTGCATTCTGATCTTCAGGCAAGCTTTATTTGTTATAGCACAAACAAAATATCATCACATCTATGATCTTCAGTTGCCAGCCTAAGCCTGGCAGGCTGTGAACTGCCTTGGTGAGAACCCTTGGCTTTTCAGGTTACTTCCCTGTAATTTGTAAGTTAGAAAATGCCACAGAGAAGTCACACCATGAAATAGTGCTCTTATAGGACTTTTATTGGAAGAGGAGAGAGAAGGGACAGAGAAGGGAGCAGGGAGGGGGACAGAGACTGGTGCCTGGGGAAAGAGCAGAAAAGAAAGAGAGAGGGAGTGAGAGGGAGAGAGAGAAAAAGAGAAAAAGAAAGAGACAGGAGGTTGGCAAAGCCCAACTTTAAAAAGGGAACTTGGCAAATGAGCAGAGGAGGCGCTCTTAGTGGCTGCAGCTGATGATGTATCAGGACCACAAGGGCAGGGCAGTATGGATGCCTGAATACTAACATTCCTCCCTTTTGTTTATTATAAAAAGTTGAGGATGCTGTATTTGGATTTTTCTCCAGTATTTACTTTCAGAGAACTTGGACTTGATGTTTTACATAGATCTTAAGATGTACCCAAGCACCTATGGAAGAAATCTCAGGTGCTGATGAAATTGTGTGTGCAAAGAATTTGGATTGGATTTTTTTTATTAAGAAAAAAAAATTCTGCCTCCTCCCAGCCTCCCACTCCTCCCACCCTCCTCCCCTCCTCTCCCCCTCCCTCTCATTGATTACACATAATATTTGAAGGTTATCTTTATGTTAGATAAAGATAGAGTTGAATGCAGAGACTCAAATATGTGGCTACTACTATCAGGGCTAGAGAGAGAGAGAGAGAGCTCAGTAGTTAAAAGCACCTGTTCCTTTGCTGGGGACTCAGGCTCTGCTCCCAACATTCATATGGTGGCTCATGCAGAGTTATAGGTCCAGGGGATTCAATCACCCTTTCTGGCTTCCACATGTGTTTGGTGTCAATATACAAACACTTACCCACATAAAATAAAAATAATTATTTAAAAAAAAAAGTTGAGGAGTTAGAAAGGGGTAGCAGGTGAGGTGAGAATGAGGATACTGTGTTCTTGAGACTGCATCATGCTTACCTGGGGGCATCCCAATCTTTGGGGGGCTGAGAAAACTGGGGTTCTGCCCATATTCTGGGGTAGCTGGCCATTTCACGTCACTGTCCAGGCTCTGTGGAACCATCAGATGCCACTTGGACCTGCTAAAATTCTGTTTGAGGTGGATCCAAGTTGACTGCTGTGTCTTAAAGCACCCAATCCTTTCCCACCATCACAGCATCATTTGGGCACCCTCAATCCTTTCCCACCATCACAGCATCATTTGGGCCCCCTCTTTCTATCCAATTTTCCAGGAAACGCAGCTGGTTGATTACTGAGGGCAGTCACTGGAGCGTTAGTACCTTTTAAATAAAGGGAAAAGAGCTACATTAAAATCTGTCCTGTTAGGCTTTTCTGATTCTGGGGGGACGTGGATACCTCTGGGCTGTTCTTGGTTCTCAGCACCTTGATATGTTTAGTGGTCTTGGACCTCTAGCTCGGTGGCTAACAATTGATAGTCCTGTAACAATAGCTGATTGGTTGTTTGATCAGAGATGTTCGAATGTATCGTTGGAGGTATATAGAAAAGAACGTGCTGAAGCAAGGTGTGATTTTTAAAGCTAGGAGAGCAAGGAGAAGGGTCAGGAAGGAAAGCGTCCACTTCCATTGAGTTTCCTAATCAAGCAGAAAACAGGTTTTGAAGCAATGAAAAAGAAAGTTCAGAATTGTTTCTCTGTTCCCCAACTGTCTGGTCCAAGAAATACTGAGACCAGATTTGGTTTAAAAGGAGTGGCCAGTGGGTCTCAAAAGGCACCCCGATTCCCAAAATGAGTGAGGAGGTGTATAACACAGTTTCTCAGGATGAGGCATAGGAAGATAAAGAAAATCCAAAGACCAGCCCAAGAGAGTAGAGGTTGCCTCGTACCAGGACTTGACAAAGCTAAAAGACAAGAAATCAAGCTTGAGAGATGAGTCCTCACTTGTGGGAAATGGCCAGCGGTGGAGAATAGAGGGCTGACCAATCATGCCTGTGTTAGATGGAGGAACCCAGTCATCCATTAGTTGCAGAAGTGAGGCTGTCGTATGTGGTCCAGGTACCAGTGTTGACTCAAACTGCCGGTGAGCAGGAGAAAGCACCAGGAGAGCCTTTCCTGGTCAGGGAACCAATGTTGTAATTTAAAAAATGCCGCGAAGAGAAGTCATGCCATACAACAAGGCTCACATAGGACATTTATTGGAAGATAAGAGAGAAAGGTTAGAAAAGCAGGCACACAGGGGACAGAGACCAGTCCCTTGGGACAAGAGTGGTGGAGGAGAGAAATAGAAAGAAACACACACACACACACACACACACACACACAC